>NC_091124.1:140848654-141088654 GCF_040183065.1 Periplaneta americana | reverse complement strand
ATAGCTTGTCCGCACTAGTTTTGATTGTCAGTCCACTAAAGTGTAATGTCGTAATGTCATTAAGATCAAGAATGGTGAGCTGAGTGAAACCTCTGGTATCCGATTAGGGGAAAATTTTTTACCACACACTAAGGCGTGTGATACTAACTTATAATGTACCTAGTACAAGATTTTATGATGAAATTCAATTTTATATGAAGAAAATCATAAATAATTTAGAAAAAGATTTAAATTGCTAACATTGTCCTATTTACTCAAAGGAGATAAAACATTAAACAGCATTAAGCAGTTTGTATGGCCAGGCCTAGTTTATTCTTTTCAAAGTACACTTTTAAACAAGATCCCGTTATCTTTCCTAAATGATGTTGATAAGATGTTAACAACAACAGTAAAAAAAGAATTGCCTTACCTCATGACTGCTCAAATGACATGGTATTTACATCAAGAAATCATTGGGGGTTAGGACTGGCTAGAGCTGAATGGGCAGCTTACATCCAGCATTTTAATACAGCTAAAAATTATTGAGAGTACAAGATGAACATTTGCACTTATGTAATAATTTTCAGGAAGAGAAGAAAGAAGCATTATCTCATTTAAATATTGAGTATGATGAAGAGACCATGTCCAAACCTGGTCGTTGGCTTCGTAAGAAAATGCAGTTCAATTCCTATGAGACATAGTGTAGATTACCTTACAAGGGGAAAGGGGTCGAAGTTTACGGCGACTGTCCAAAAACAAATAAGTGGGTGATGAACAAGAAACATCTCTCGTGTTCCGAGTGGGTAAATGCACTTAAAATATTCTGCAATATATCAGCAGTTCGTTCTGTCAGCCTGGCTGTATAGACATCGAGACCCTTGGCCATGTACTAGAGTTTTTCCCAAAGGGAGAACTCCTTCGTAACATCCGTCACCACCGTGTGCGTTAGTCTATTTCTACAGCCCTACGGAAAGCTAAATGGGAGATGTACGAATGAGTTCAATGTGTTTCTGTTGATGGCAGCCACCGACAAGCTGATACTGGGATGGATGTTGGCTAAATGTGATAATAATATAAGAAATGTATGGCGTAATGTGAAAATGCGATTAATTGATATCCAGACGCAAGAGATTGAGCTCCAATGTTCGGAAAAGTCCTCACTACATTTAAAAGCATATATCATGCTTAACTGGGGGAGGTGTGACTATATAAATTCTTGTGACGACAGTAGAGCGGGTTTAGCGTAGCTAAGATTGGGGCATGGAAGGGTAATAAAATTGTCAACGAAGAAGGAGAGCGCCTTTGTTCACTGTGCGGAGAAAAGGACTTATTTTATTGCAGTATGTCGAATTGGAATATATCCGGAGAAAATATCTACCACTGTCGATGCTAAGTCAGAATAGGAGCTCGCTTGCATGTCTTAACTTCATGGGTAACAGAGAATACGAACAAAAGACTGGATTGGTCCTCTTGAAGGCGAGACAGATTAGAACTTCAGTTGTTAAAGTTTGTGATGCGAACTGACGAAGGGATAATGGTATCTACTCAATTATACACCTTTATGTCTGTTTTAGGTTAGGATATATTATATAATGTGTTTTGTTAGTACCATTTTCATTTTAATCTGTGTGTTCTTTTGGAGAGTGGTTGAGTCTAATCATAGGTGAGGGGGGTAAAACCTACAAAGTAGGACTTGTTTTAAGTACAAAGAACGTACGATCAGAAGACCCGTGAATTTGATTTAAGAGAAAATTATGGTAATATAGTACATCTGTATGTATAATATTACTAAAAAAATCCATCTTCTATCTTGTAACGATCGACAGGAAGAGAAGAGGAAGTCTATTCTGGATCCCACTGTGAGAATGGAGCAACACATACAACAAACGTCACAAATGAGCGATGAAAAGGAAGGAATTTATCGTCCATATATCCCTCACTTCAGTGAATTATATTATACCTGTACATGCATGGGAGATTAAGGATCTTCTTTTCGGTGCTCGGGGAATTTGTTTTAAATACAGTAGTAAGGGCGGTGGTACGATCATCCACTCCTCCTCTTTATCTTTCTTATATTGGCTGCTTTCGCCAGGTGGACGGCACATTGAAAGGATTGGGTGTGCGCAGTGGAAGACTTTTAGAATAAATAGTGTGAATTTGTAAAACAAATATAATTAACAATAATAAGTAACAATGTACATAAATGAAAAATGAAATAACAATAAACATGAAATAGATGAGTGAAAATAGGACAAACTAATCTGAAATGATATCCCCAGGATATGTAAATCATGTAAGTATCACAAGGCTGAGGCCAACACACTTATAAGTGATTAAACCATCTAATATGGCCGTCTCTCGACCATCAGTGACTAACTTATTAACCATATGTTCATGAACCACTCTTTAAATATATATATATATATATATATATATATATATATATATATATAAACTATCTGAGTATGAATCTGAACACAACACCCAGCCAGCACATTAACTTAATACATGATCCATTCGACCATAGATACCACTCAGTCTGACTAACCAAACTAAAAATACATGTACACTCAATAAGAGACAAACTCTACCCAGCATAAGGCATTACCTGACAGATCAGTGTACATTACCCATTGCACATATTGCTCACATAAACTGTGCAAATAGCACTAACACAAATCTCTGCACTTTACAAAATGAATACCCAACGGAGAGAGAGAGGGATGGAGACAGATGCACGTAATAAGTAACGGACGATAATTCCAATTTCAAGGATCATTTAAATAGCAACTAAACTCGACGCACATGATAAGAAAATAGCGGCGAAGGAAAGGAACAATCAAAATGGAGCAGGGAAAACACTAAAACCATATGTAAGACCGTAATCGCTGCCTTATCACTCTAACCGTCTCGGAACATGAACTCACATTTCAAATCATATCTCCTTACATAATTCCCAATACAATTTACCTCAAACACATATATCTCACAAATATGTTACTCGATGCAAATACTAAAACTTGCCCACAAGACGTTTCACTAGCAAGCGATATTTCAAGCTACGATCCACTAAAATCCCAAACACACACGACGCAATTTAACTACTCCACTGATCGATCTCCAGCACGTACAAAGCCCGAGTCACGTTGTTTATATCTGCCGCTTACCAAAATGCTAAGTCTTGTTAAATGTTTCTGTCGCGTACGAGAGCTTGAATCTGAGCCAATTGTTTCCGAATATCTCCCGCGTACGAGAGCCTAAATCTTGTTAAGTGTATCTGCCGCGTACCGGAACCCAAGTGACGTTCCGTGTATCTCCGTTAAAACAGGTAAACTCTCTCCCCCTCCATCCTCGTGAGACGTAATGACCCGGCCAATAGGGTTATTTGGAAAGAACAAATGAAGGGATTGATAGCGCTATCTATTCTGTGACGTCTGAGAGCGCTCTGACGGATGAAGTGACGTACTAGGTAAACGGCCGTGGTAGTAGGTACGGCTCACAGTATATTAATAGTTCTTTGAAAACTCTAGGCATATTGCATCATGATATTGAAAGAATTTCTCTCCAAATTCTTAAAGAATCTATACTTATTCTAAATACTCATTTGTATTCTACATATTAATGTTATTATTGTTTCAAAATTGTATTACAGCTTTATAGTTATAATGTCAGTTTCCAAATTAGTACCGTTTTCATACTAATTAGTTCAATTAAATTCTTCTGTTGTATTGTAATCTCGATCTGAATGGTCACCTGTTTTTCAGGCAGATGTCTCCCTTTCTTTGTTAGAAGTTATTGTTATTCAATTACTTTGTATATTGCTATTTAAAAACATGTAATTGAGTTACACCACCAACACTATTAAACACGGCACATACCTATGGTTCATATTATTCCACAATTATGTTTACTTACATGTTAAATTACTAGATGTGGATAATTTTGTTTATGAATAATACTATTTGAGTATTTTCTTATGTTAACCGAGTAAATAATGAATTCGCTTCATATTTTGCTGTAGAATGGAGTTTCACTTTGATAAACTATATGGAATTTCTATACATAAGTTTTATTTATACAGAGTCTCCAAAAATTAAGTATCGATTTTGTTGAAGTAGGACGTTTAGAAGTAAGCTGTGTATGGTAGTAAATTGCAGGTACATTACGTATTTATACTGTGTAGTTGATGTTGGGCTAACTCCAGATGTAGATGAAATTATTGGGGATCATCAGTGTGATTTTAGGCATAATAGATCGACTATTGATAAGATTTTTTGTATTCGACAGATATTGGAGAAAAAATGGGATATAAGGGTACAGTACATCAGTTATTCATAGATTTCAAAAATACGTTATGACTCGGTTAAGAGAGAAGTTTTATATAATATTCTTATTGAATTTGGTATTCCCAAGAAACTAGTTCCATTACTTAAAATGTGTCTTAGTGAAACTTACAGCAGAGTCCGTATAGGCCAGTTTCTATCTGATGCTTTTTAATTCTCTGCGGGCTGAAGCAAGGAGATGCACTATCACCTTTACTTTTTAACTTCGGTCTAGAATATGCCATTAGGAAAGTTCAGGATAACAGAGAGGGTTTGGAATTGAACGGGTTACATCAGCTTCTTGTCTATGCGAATGATGTGAATATATTAGGGGAAAATCCACAAACTATTAGGGAAAACACGGAAATTCTACTTGAAGCAAGCAAAGCCATAGGTTTGGAAGTAAATCCCGAAAAGACAAATTATGTCTCATAACCAGAATATTGTACGAGAGGGAAATAGAAAAATTGGAGATTTATCCTGCGAAGAGATGGAAAAATTCAAAATCTTGGAGGAACAGTAACAAATACAAATGACACTCGGGAGAAAATTAAACGCAGAATAAATATGGGAAATGCCTGTTTTTATTCGGTTGAGAAGATTTTGTCATCTAGTTAGCTGTCAAAAAATCTGAAAGTTAGAATTTATAAAACAGTTATATTACCGGTTATTCTGTATGGTTGTGAAACTTGGCCTCTCACTTTGAGAGAGGAACAAAGATTAAGGATGTTTGAGAATAAGGTGCTTAGGAAAATATTTGGTGCTAAAAGGGATGAAGTTACAGGAGAATGGAGAAAGTTACACAATACAGAACTGCACACGTTATATTCTTCACCTGACATGATTAGAAACATTGAATCGAGACATTTGAGATGGGCAAGGCATGTAGCATTTATGGGCGAATCCAGAAATGCATATAGAGTGTTAGTTGGAAGGCCGGAGGGAATGAGACGTCTGGGGAGGTCGAGACGTAGATGGGAGGATAATATTAAAATGGATTTGAGGGAGGTGGGATATGATGGTAGGGACTGGATTAATCTTGCTCAGGATAGGGACCAATGGCGGGCTTGATGTGAGGGCGGCAATGAACCTCCGGGTTCCTTAAAAGCCATAAGTAAGTTGCTGTTGGGTCCCGCGCCGTGGAGTAATGATCTGAGGCATACAGGTCTGCACGGACAGAAATTTTAGGCCCGGCACGGGTCGGCTCGGCTCGGCTCGATCTGAACCAGACCCGAACCCGATATTAGCTTAATTATTATCACTCGATCCCGACCCGAAACCCGAGATTAGCTTAGGAAAGACACGGAGAGGTAGCCTACAGAATCAAAACAATGGGTGTGGAAACAAAATGAGCTCAAACTTACTTATTTTGCTACTGTCATCGAGTTAGCAGATAAAGCAGAGGTCAGGAGCCACAGGGGTTGCGAAAAGAGATTATCACTCCATAGAAGCTTGAGAAAGAGTTATCTCCCAGTCTTCCAGGTAAGACAAATAACAGTGGTCTGTGTCTATGACAGAGTAGAGACGAGACAAATGCCGTTACGAAATACGAAGTCGAACTAAACAATAACTTATGTACTGATAGCATCTAATCGCCATACATTAAATTCTTCGCATTATTTTTTTAATCAGTATATAATTTGCGAAAAAAAAAAGTGTTTTTTAAGGCTCGAGCCCGACCCGAACCTGACAAGTATAAATTAATTTCAACCCGAGCCCGGCCCACGGCTATACAATTCAAAATCGCGGCGCAGGAAGCGCAGTCGTGGAGTTAAAACATATTCTCCTGCAGACAAGGTTTAGGCCGTTTATATCTGTTCCGAGGCTAAAAACTTGTCTGTCCATCCTGCGTGATAGGCCCATGTCTGTTCGTTCTCATTCACTCATATATTGCACTGTTTAGTAAATCGTTTTTTTATTTGAGTTGTAAATGTGTCCCTTTGATTTATTTTCTTATTAGTAGATTATTTGTTCGTGTAAATCGATCTGATTATTAACTAAACCTCTAAAAACAGTTTTTTAAAGTCGAGACTCGCACCCGAAAATGGTAGATTCATCCCATTTATCAAAATCCTTAGACCCGTTTTCAAGAAATATACTAGAATTGCTTGTTCAATATGATTTCGTTGTATTATGTTCACCATTGTATTGTATTGTATTGTACTGTAGTGTATTGCATTGCATTTTGTTGTGCATTGCATTGTACTCGTATTGAAATATGTGAAGTTTGTATTGTACTGTAATGTGAATTTATTTGTATTATATTGTGCTTGTAATGTATGTATGCATGCATTGTACTGTATGTACGTATATGTAGTTTGTAATTTCGAATTGCTTTGCATGCTATATAGACGAAACGGTTACTTGTAAATTTAAAAATGCACATTGCTCTGTCTCCAAGTGAGAGAAAGACAACAGACTCTCCTTCAGCTTCACTTAAGAACAATATTTATCTGAAAAGAGGTTTATGAGTATTTTTACAGTTCATGTACATTTTAAGTATGACGCCAATCCTGTATCTTCTTTATTAAGAACGAAGCATATTTGTGGGATTGCTATATAATTTTAAATGTTTAATGCAAAATTTCCAAGTTGCTTTGTAACGTTTATGCCGTCAATAAATGTTCTCCAAGACCGCTGATAGATAACACGACTTGATTTATCAGGATTCCTCACACGTCTGTGACATAAGGATTTAAAGACCATCCCATCCCATCCCAGTGTGTATAACCTGGCGCGATTGAATTGCATGACATGACACTGACCGGTCTGCCGGCCGGCTTGTTCGCACTGTTAACGCGGTGATTCAGTGCCCCTGTCATCCTGACATGACGCTGGACCTGTCCGCGATAATTGGACAACATCGGTATGAAAATGTTTAATATAAATCAAGCTCCAATTTGTTCTCTCCACCACACACCGGCGCGGCGTGCTCAGCTCTGCGGAGTGGAGCACAGTGCTATCAAGACCAGAAAGCTTCAGTTAGCCTATTCTATTTGTCAGTTACTCAAACATATACCAGAATATTTCACTTTAAATTACAAGGGAGAGTAAAAAAAGTAACATTAATAACTGTTTTATTAATTGAATATGTACAATAAGACTACAAAGACTTAATCACTTTTCAGCATAGTTCCCACTACGTTCAATGCAAGTGTTCCTATTACATTATGTTGAAAACTGTTGAAGTGTTTGTAGTCTTATTGTACATATTCAATTAATAAAACAATTATTAAGGTTACTTTTTTACTCCCCCTCGTATTAATTTATAAAGATAGAATTAAGACTAGAAATAAAGAAACATAGCTAGACATACGTACAAATACAACCAGACACACAGAAGCACGGACACACTTACACACATACATAATATAATATAATATAATATAATATAATATAATATAATATAATATAATATAATATAATATAATATAATATAATATAATATAATATAATATTAATATGTCCGCAGAAACCCTCCGATATTACAAATGGGTATAATTTCATAACGGTGTACACTATGAACTTCATACTAGCGTCATAAGAAAGAACTACTTAAAATAATTTCTGTTTTGAATATTGTTGTATGTCTAATTGCCGGCAAAACAATGGATGACAACAGAAGTGAATAGAAGCTGTTAATATGAGTTTTGTCCTTTCCGGTTTGCCAGTCTTTTGTTATTTCTGCACTACTATATTGTAGCAAATGTTTGCAACCATCTTAAAAAACAACTAGCCGGAAGGTAAAGTGAGAGCGCTAGAAACCAAGACGTCTTCTGCAAGTGGCCACCGAGGCACAGAGATATGCCTGTGACATCTACTTATGAGGTTACATAAAAGATTATCATCTATGTACCTCCATCGCTTCAGAAGCTCCAAGAGCTGCGACATCATATCCCCGGTGTCATTGAGTCCATTCCAGTTTGCGCGCGTGTTGTGTGAATGGGAATATCGCCTTGATGACTGCAGTGTGACATGTGAATGTTTGTGAGGTATGCACTATAACATTTTTGAGCTGCTTTTTTTTTTGTCACCATTTTCATGTACATACGACTACCTACAGTCCACCGCTGTGGAGTAACGGTTAGCATGTCTAACCGTGAAACGGGCGGGCCCGAGTTCAAATCCTGGTTGGGACAAGTTTCCTGGTTGAAGTTTTCACGGATTTTCCCTCAAAACAATAAGAGAGATGCTGGGTAACTTTCCCTGGGCCTTAGACTCATTTCGCCGGCATTATCACCTTCATCTCACTCAGACATTAGATAATCATAGCAATTGATAAAGCGCCATAAAGTAACCAAAAAATAAAGACTACCTATAGAGACGATATGCCCGTTTATAATCACGGATGTTTTCTGTGGACACTCTGAATACATAATACAATATAATTATATACAATAATATAATGCAATACAGCAGATTCCAGTACACTAGGTATAAAATAAAACACAATGGAATGCAATATCTACACAATGTAATACAAATATATTCTCCATTACAGTACAATATAAACTTACACATATTACAATAAAATTTAATACAAACCGATAACACAATAGGAGTACAATGCAATACTCACAGACACAATGCTATAGAATACAGTACAATAGAGTACAATATAACACAATAGGAGTACAATGCAATACTCACAGACACAATGCTATAGAATACAGTACAATAGAGTACAATATAACACAATAGGAGTACAATGCAATACTCACAGACACAATGCTATAGAATACAGTACAATAGAGTACAATATAACACAATAGGAGTACAATGCAATACTCACAGACACAATGCTATAGAATACAGTACAATAGAGTACAATATAACACAATAGGAGTACAATGCAATACTCATAGACACAATGCTATAGAATAGAGTGCAATAGAATACAATATAGTACAACATAATCGTGCACGAAATACAAGGAAATAATATTAAACGAGCAATTCTTGCATAATTTTAAAGTTTATCTTGAAAACGGGCCTACGGGGTTTGATAAAATAAACGCGAATCTACCATTTTAGGGTGCGAGAAAGTATTTTTAGGGAGTTAATTAATAACAATCAATTCGATTTATACAAACAAATTATCTATTAATAGTACCTACATAACATATGCACTATATGGGCGAAGACTGGAAGAAGAGAGATCTGGCATTGGTACGCCTGAATAAACTAGAAGACAAAATGAAAATCATGAGGAATAAACGCAAACTGGGAGACGAAGAATGCTACATAGAGAACGATATGTCAAAGAAAGAGAGGGAAATCCAAGCCGCAATACGAATTAAGGCAAGAGAAGAAAGGGAGGCAGGTAGAGAAGTCAAGATAGGCTTCCAGAAGATCATGCTGAATGGAAATTGAGAGTATTGGGAAACCAGCCCTCCAAAAAACGTTACGCGGAGTCCACAGGTGATCCCGAGCCAAAACACCGGAAACCAAGAATAGAAAATGCACGGAAAGAAGATCAATTCGCATTAGCCATAGCAACATACAACGTACGATCTCTTAGAACAGAAGAACAGCAACAGGAACTGGAAGCAGCATTACAGGAATGCCAGGTGGATGTGCTAGGCTTAAGCGAGGTAAGACGAATGGGAGAAGAAATTATCGAAAAACCAAATGGTGACATATTTTCCTATATTGGTGAGGCGAAAGGTCATAGAGGAGTTGGATTCATCATCAACAAGAAACTAAAATCCAATATTAGGGAAATAGTAGGTGTCTCTGAAAGAGTAACAGTGCTGTCTCTAGAGTTAAGGAAGAGAAAAATTACTATAATTCAAGCATATGCTCCAACAGACTCAGGCACAGAAGAAGAAGTAGAAAACTTTTACACCGACCTAGATGATACTCTCAACAATTTTAGAGGAGACGTAAACTTTGTTATAGGAGATTTTAACAGCAAGGTGTGAACGAAACAACACGAGTTAGAAGACCCAATCTGTCCATACGGCTATGGAATTAGAAATTTGAGAGGGGATAGATTAATCAGCATCGCCGCAGGACAGAGATTGAAAATAATGAACACGTTCTTTAAAAAGACGAAAGATAGTAAATGGACATGGAGATCTCCAGACGGAAAAACAAGAAACAAAATAGATTTTATTCTCACCGACAAGGGAAGTTACGTAAAAGACGTACGAGTTAATAACAATCTCAAATTCGATTCAGATCACAGAATGGTCAGAGGAATAATTAATATCAGGAAGAGGGGCAGGAAGCATATCTGGGACCGAAACATACAAGCTGAGAACATAAACTATCCAGTATACAAATCAGAACTACAGAGGAAAGTGCTAGAATGGAGAGATAACGAACATACAGAAGTCCAAGAAATCTACTCAAAGTTGGAGAATTGCATAAAGAGAGCGGGAGAGGCCTCAACGCCCAAGAACAAAATCGGCAAGAAAAGAAGCAGACTAAGCGAAAATACAATAAAACTCATAGATCAAAGAGAGAAATTAAAACAAGAAAGAGACATCTCCGACATAAAGAAGATCGAATATGCAGAATTTAATAAAGTGACGAAGAAGGAAATAAGAAAAGACTTGCAAACTTTTAAAAACAGACTGGTGGAGGAAATCATGCAGTCTTCCAAATCCGTAAGAAGAGTCAAGAGGGAGCTGAGTGAAGGGAAACACTGGATGCTTAGTTTAAAAAGTCAAAATGGAGAGAAAATCACACAAAGAGATAAGATTGTTGAATCGGCAACTTCCTTCTATAGACAACTGTACACGAGTACAAGAATTGTTACAGCGGACTCAACAGAAAAGTTCATACAGGCGCTTCCCGATGATGAAGAAGTACCTTCGATCCTCGCCAGCGAAGTGAGAACATCTATAACAGAGTTAAAGTCAGGCAAAAAGCCCAGGAGAGGATGGCATCCTTAATGAACTGTTGAAACTCGGCGCCGACGAACTCATACCACCAATGACAGAGATATTTAACAAGATACTGCAAAGTGAAGTTATACCTGAAGAATGGACTAAGAATACAATAATTCTTTTACATAAGAAAGGCAAAAGAGACAATATAGATAACTACAGGCCCAACAGTCTCATGTCCAACATGTATAAAGTGTTTTCGAAAATAATATTGCGCAGGATCACAAGAACGCTGGAAGAAAATCAACCTCTGGAGCAAGATGGATTTCGTTCCGGATTTTCAACGGCGGACCACATTCAGACATTGACGCAGATCATGGAAAAAGTCGAGGAACACAATTTAAAATTGTATATAGCCTTTGTGGATTATGCAAAAGCTTTCGATTCGATAGAACATATTAGTGTTTTGAAAGCACTTAAGAATCAGAGTATTCCAATCAAATATATTAGACTGCTTGGCGTGCTGTATCAAAGAAACACAACAAAAGTGAAACTGGATACAGAAGGAACACCATTCAACATACAGCGAGGGGTAAGACAAGGAGATCCCTTGTCACCGAAGATCTTTAATTGTGTATTGGAGGAGATCTTTCGCAAGTTACCTTGGGGTCGCAAGCACGACATATCTATCGACGGAAGAAAACTGACCAATCTACGCTTCGCTGATGATGTGGTTCTGTTTGCCAGATCCAGGAAACGATTGGAAGAGATGCTGAACGAATTGTGCGAAGAAAGCATGGCAGTAGGCCTAAAAATCAACACCAGCAAAACCAAAGTACTGACAAATGACGCAGAAGGGCAGATGATCGTCAACAATGCGAACATCGAATTTGTCACGCAATACATTTACCTTGACCAGACTATATCATTTCAGAACAGCATGGACAAAGAAATTGATAGACGAATAGCATCGGCATGGAGAAAGTTTTGGAGTCTGTCCTTCATCCCAATGGACAAGAGCCAGAAATTGCAGAACAAGAGGCAGATCTTCAACAGCTGCATTGCACCTGTACTTCTACATGGGGCGCAATCCTAGTCACTCACCAAGAAACAGGCATTAAAATTAGGAAGATGCCAAAGAAGAATGGAAAGGAAAATACTCGGAATAAGCCTGAAAGACAGAATCAGAAACGAAGAAGTACGGCGACGAAGCGGCGTAGAGGACGTGGTCACACTCGCTAAAAGGATGAAATGGCGCTGGGGAGGACACATGATACGAATGCAACCTACCAGATGGGCACACACGGCGACACTGTGGGATCCAAGAATTGGCTGGAGAAATCGTGGACGACCGAGAACCAGATGGGAGGACGAGTTCAAGTTGCAGCTAGGAGGACTGTGGACCAGAATAGGAAGCCAAAGAACACGGTGGAAGGACGCAGTCAACCAACTTTGAGCGGGAGCAACAACCACTGCTAGTGAAATTGTGGACAAAGAACTAGGAATGTAAATAGACCATCAGGTCGGCTCTTCTGATGGTCAAAACTTGAGCCACCCCTACCCAAGCAGGAGGCCTTGCCCCACTGGGAATTTACGGCTTTATTATTATTATTATTATTATTATTATTATTATTATTATTATTATTATTATTATTATATACAGTGCTCAAAGAAATTGTTGCATATTATTTTATTGTAAACTTCGCAAATCGCTTTTTTTTATTCGAGTTGTAAATGTTTTTTAGTAAGTTATTTTACAACGCTGTATCAACATCTTAGGTTATTTAGCGTCTGAATGAGATGAAGGTGATAATGCCGGTGAAATGAATCCGGGATCCAGCACCGATAGTTACCCGCATTTGCTCATATTGGGTTGAGGGGAAAACCCCGGAAAAACCTCAATCAGGTAACTTGTCCCTACCAAGATTCGAACCCGGGCCACCTGGTTTCGCGGCCAGAAGCGTTAACCATTACCCCACAGGTGTGGACAGTTGTAAATGTGTCCCTTATATTTAATTTCTTATTAGCGAACTCCTGAAAAGTTGCTGATGGGATCCGTCTCCGGAGTGGATCGAGACAGAACTCTGCCTAATAGAACCAAAGTGAAAATAACGTGGGCGTAAGAAGGAAAGGAGTAGTAAAAGGAGTGAAGAATCGCCGGAAACAAATTAGAGACGACTATCCATGCTAAACTGTCTGCAGAAAAATAAGAGTCTAGAGATTGTGTTGCAGAAAATTGATGAAATTTGCTTTGAAATGATTGATTGATTGATTGATTGATTGATTGATTGATTGATTGATTGATTATTCCCCCATACTCGCCACATATAACTCCCTGAGATAATGACCTACTTCAAAAATTAAAAAAAAAATATAGTGAAAGTAAATAAGTTTTCATTGAATGGAGCAATAATAGTTACTGTGAAACAATAGTTTGCAGATCAAGACACACAATTTTTATAAGGCTTAGAACTAATAGTAAAATTAGGGGAGACCCGGGCAAAGAGAATAATGCATATTTCTTAGAGACGCCAACAGGTAGCACTTTCTGCTATGTTGGGGAAGAATCCCAACCAGATTTTGCTGCTGGAACTGACTTGTTGTCATTCTAGCTAGTGAGAGAAGAAGTCAGCGTGTGTTTGAAGAAAATTGACTGTTTTCTTAAAATATTTCAAGGTAAGAGAAACAAATGTACAACACACAATACTGCAGAAACTTTTTGTTATGTGATAGTAATATATAGGCGATACGATTACTTCTAAAGTGCCGTACTTACGAAGAAGATTATTGACGTTTATGTTTGTTTAACCTTAAATGAAAAGCGAAATGGCGTCTGGGTGCAAAGTGAATAGGGCAAAGTGGATAACTTATTCGCTTTGTCCTGCCACCTTTATTTCACTATATAAGTGTTAGCTGTATTTTTGTATGTATTTGTCTATTGTAATAAAGCGTGTTAGATCATTTTACATAGTGGAGGCATTAAGTCACACTAATTAAATTATAAATCAGTAACACTGATCTTAATTTTTACGTAAAAAGGTCGTAATATGTTTTCAGATGGTTTAATTTTTCAAAAGGAAGACGGAACAAGCAAAATGGTCTGAAGAAGCCATGAAGAAAGCACCTGAAGAAATAAAATCTTCCAATAATTGGTTCTGCTATCTGGCCATACAACCATAACGTGTTTGTTGATGAAGATTTTGCTCCAGATCAACTTAAAGATCACCCATTTGAGATAGAAATCAGCGAAACGTCAGCTGGCTCAGATTTAACCAATTCTGCGGTGCCAGCTTCTTCAGCGGCTGAAGAAACAGTTAATGCTCACTCGGAATCAACCACCTTTGTGATGTTATCTTCAGAGAATGAAGGAATATTCAATGCAGCAATTACACTCAGATTTTCAGTTCTGGTTACACCAAAACCCTCAACATCGTGAGCAAGAGAATCCAAGTCAGTTCTTCTGATTTAGACGAGTGCCAAAAGTGGATGCTCGAAAGATACGAGTTCAACGTAAAAAATGTCAGCGCTCTGAAGTTCTTACATCTATACCGATTAAAAACGTTGAAAGAGAAGTAACTTATGGGCAGGAGGAAAAGCAGAAGAAATCCAAGTCTTCAGTGCTAGTGAAATGTCGACTTGTTGAAATTTGTATTCTGTACTAATCTAACGTGCTGTAATGGCCTGTAAATAACATATCCTATCGTCTAATATAACTCATTAACATCGTGTTTATGTGTTGATTTAATTTTATTATGAGTGAATAAAAATTAAATAGAATTGTGAAAATGGTATAGGGGTATTCACTTTGCCCGAGTTAATTATTCGTTTTGCCCGGGTACACGGGCAAAGCGAATAATTTACTATATTTTCTTTCTCAAATCATATCACTGTCCGTAGGTACGAGAAACGAATTGCTGTTTTTTATATATGTGGACAACATGTGTCACAACCAATGTCATGAAGATTTTATTTCGGGAGCACCAAAATATAGCCTGTGGCATTGTTTGTTCTTAGCTTATCCGCTTTGCCCGGGTTTCCCCTAGGCTGGGGTGAAGTCTTGCGGGGTAATACGGGTTTCTGATGCTGATATAGGAAGGACTTGGTGATCGAGGCTCCTGGTTCTTATCAGGCTATTCATCCGCGAAATGCGACCTGGCTCTATCAAGGGCTGAGTCAGGATGGCCCACCTATCAGCATCGGATGGAAGAATGCCACTCTGGGCATCTGTCGGACTTGGACAATCATCGTATATATAGGGGCGCACAATGGACCAAACGTGCCTAACATCAGAACTAGTTCGGGATTTTACGTTGTTGGAACGTTTCTTGAACTGTTCTATCACAGCCTTCGGAGTTTATTTTCTAATAAAATTATATTCATCTTCCGAACTTAGTTCGTCATAAAACATATCACCATCACCCTCCAAATCACTCATGATGGACTATTTTTTTTTATTTGAACCTGCCTAGACTCGAAGCATTTTAACCATTAACTTCAGATTAAACCATCTGCGCATGTGTCAACAGTTCAGAATTCCCAGTTCCTGCTCTTAATCTAGAACGAATTTCACTCGTTCCGAACGAGTTCTAAAGCACGTTGGAACAGGTAACTGGGAGTTCAGAATCGGTTCGGAATCAGTTCTAGTCTTGTTGGAACACACATTGAGCTACTGAGCATGAGCAGGCAGTTCAGACTCGATTCTGAACCGTGCTGGAACAAATTTAATATGTACGCTCTTTAACATTGTACTTCAGTGTATTTTACTTAATATTCGTGTATATAGTTTACATAATCCATATACCCAATATTCTCATGCCTATTACCTGCACACTTGAATTTAACCTTTGTCCATTTTATACTTGTCCAATACCTGTAAGAATTGGTCTAATAACCGAAGTAGGTAAAATATTTCGTACAGCGAACACCGTACCAATATAGAAATTCTTCCTTGTAGTGTTAATTTTATTACAATATAGTAGGCCATAGATTATGTAAGAATGTGACAATAATCTTCTGTTTTCATGCTACCACGAGAGTTTACAGAAAATTCTTTCCTATCAAACCGTTACATTTTTCTCTCTCTTTGTAGGTCGAGTTTAGGCATTTCACGTCCAAATAAATTAGCTTAGTTGCAACACTGCATATCACTGACCTATGCTTCACACATCTAAACAGGCTGGCGCGTTGTAAATAGTACGTAATTACAACCAACACTTCATGCAGCTTACCCGATCAGTATACACCCTGTTGTTAGTGCTTCCATTTGTATTAAAATTATGTAATGAGCGAAAAACTGCAAATGTGGAAATGAAAGTAACACAGTATTAGAATATTTTATTCAAGTATGCTCTCCAAGATCATACAAACTATGTCGTTAAATTAAATAGTTTTTTGTTTTTTTTTATATGGACAATCACTGTTACTTCAAAGAGCATTAATTGTTTCTCGAAAACCATAAATAAAGGAAAACAAGCCCAAAGACTTCTTTGTTTATTTCACTTAAGTGATTTGTCAATGTAAATAAATGCTGAAGTTCTCACTCCACTCTGTATATGATTAAACAGGAGGATATTTAATTTAAATCAAGTCTTTTAGAATTAAATTCACCACAAGTAACGTAAAATGAAAAATAAAATAGTTTAGATATAGCCTACTTAAATTACCATGAGGGAGTTAGTTTTGGGCTGTATTTATAATGATCTACACCGTACTAAATACTCAAGTATGAGCGTCAACTGTAGAAATTCTAAGGTTACTTGCTTCTATGAATTTGTCTAATCAAAATTTTATGTTACATTGGATTTCTGTTCATTTGTTTGCCCATGTCGAATGATTGCAAATTATAACAAAATTTTGGAATTATGGCAAGGCAAGCAGGGATATTTCAAGCCTTTCCCATAGTCTTTTTTTTTTTTTTTTGCCAGTTACAAATTTATCTTCAAATCGTAATTATTTGATCCTCATTCGTTGGCACTGAAGTTCAGTCCGTACCTACACATTGTTAATGTCAAATTGCGTGTTTATCACCCGCCATAATTCATCACTGTTCACAGGAATGTATCCACATTAAGTGTGACATATGTAGCAGTGTTAAGAAACGTGAAAACACAGAGTTCCCACCCAGATCCCATGTAACAAACATAGACAGTTCTTGAGACGCTGACATGCTGGGGCTCCTCGTCACTCATGCGACCCGCTATTTGTGTTTCTAGAAACTTTAAACAGAAAAGTGTGGGACGGGCAGCCGTATTGATTGAAACTTGTTGCCGTCAACAGCCGCAAGATCTCGATTGACAGATGTAGCAACTTCATAGCCTCTGTGTTTATTTCTGGTTCGCGTTTATAGCGGCTTTATTACAACTCCTCTTCAGAGACGCAGCTTCAATTTAAATCTATCTTGAAGTTCGTGAAAGACTACCCACAGTGCAATGTGGTTCCAACGGTTGCGTCTCTGGCTATACTTGTAGCCGCCAGCAGCGGTTTTCGTCTTCCGTGAAGATTTCTTACTTTGACTATGTGTTGTATGTATGTATTTATTTACACTGCAAGTGGGCAAGCACCCGGTGGCAGTGGTATACACAATATAAACAATACACAAAAAAATGATAAGCAATACACAATAAATTTACAATACACAATACAATTTTATACACAATACAATAAGAATACACAATATAATTTAACACAATAATAATAAAACATAAATAAAATACCTAATTTTACATTACAACCTACATAATTATGTATAGGCCCTACATAAGTTTCAATAGTCTTTCACTTTATTCTCATCTCACTCACTGTAGTGGCACTATGACGCATTTCACTGACACTTTAGCACACATTTCACTGACACACTGTAACACATTTCACTGACACTATAGAACACATTTCATTGACGCTATAAATTATCACTGGTCGGAACTATTCACTGCACTGTAAAACCATAACTCCACTGAATCATCTCGCTTCACTGATACAACAGTTCAAATAAGTCAAATAATTACACCCTTATGCCTACTGTACTTATAAACAGACCTAAATTTAAACTAAACATTTCTAGTCTAAGGCCCTCTTACACGCTATTTTTAAATAATTTACAATTCAAACCAAGGAAGTAAACTCGTCAGGCTAAATAAATACATGTCACCTTACAAAATTAAATGTTAAATGTCACCTTAATTTTAATTTGCACTTGATACACAACTTTTTAAATTATTCTTGAAACTCCTTAAGGAAGGACAGCCCTCAAAGACCGCTGCAGGTAGGTCATTCCAATCATTTATAGTTCTATTTAAAAATGAGAATTTACCTACATCCGTTTTCTATTTCCTACATTTGATTTTAAAATCATGATCGTTCCTACCATAGTACGTTGGCTTTTCTAACCGAGCCGTTATGTCTACCCATGCTTTCTGACCTAGATGTGTTCTATACAATGATGTTATTCTAGTTTTCCTACGTCTGTTTTCCAAAGTTTCCCATTTAAGTTCTTTTATCGTATCGTTTCCATCTTCTCTTTTACCTTTAACAAATTTAGTTGCCCTATACTGGATTCTTTCTAAGGAATTTATCTGATATATTCTATAGGGATCCCAACATGTAGCTTCGTATTCCATTAACGGTCGCACTAACGTTAGATATGCTATTTCCCTCGATTTGGGGCTAGCCTTTCTCAAGATTCTCATAATAAAGTGAAGTGCCCTCCATGCTTTACCCGTAACATTATCAACATGCTCTCCCCAAGAAAGTTTGGAGTTTAAATACACTCCTAGGTATTTACAACATTGTTCTTGCGGAATTACAACACCACTGAATTCGTAATTAAGACTAGTTTCCTCTCGGGTTTTACAAAATGCTATAGATTTACTTTTAGAACCATTTATTTTCGTCCTATGCATTAACGCCCAGTTATAAATTTTATTCAAGTCTGTTTGAATAGCATCTACATCTGAATTATTTCTAATCTTTCTATAGATAATGCAGTCATCTGCAAATAGCCTCACATTTGATGTAATATTCTGGCATAGGTCATTTACGTATATTATAAAGAGTAATGGAGCCAGAACGCTGCCCTGTGGCACCCCTGAACTTATATTTCCAATTTCCGATAATTCATAACCTACTCTAACTCTCTGGATTCTACCTTTTAAGAATTCTTGGATCCATAGCACCACTCTTTTATCTATTCCTAGCCTACTTAACTTATCTATTAATATGTCATGTGGCACCAAATCATTAATGCTTTCGAAAAATCAATCACAACTGCATCGATTCTTCCGCCTCTATCTACCTCTTCAGCTAGATCCTGAACCAGCGACGTAATTTGACTATCACATGAGAAGCCTTCCCTAAAACCATGCTGGCGGTAGTAAAACCAGTCTTTCGCATTTAGAACATGACGAATATAATCCGATATCAAATGCTCCATGACTTTACATACGACAGATGTAAGGCTAATCGGTCTGTAGTTTCCGACATCTAATTTATTTCCACCTTTATGTATCGGTACCACTATAGCTGCATTGTTTATGGAAACATGAAATATACGCAGTAAGTATGGAATTATGGCCTCGGAACCTAATTTAAGAATCTCTGTAGCAATACTATCTGGTCCTCTAGACTTCCGACATTTTAATTTCGTTAGTCTCTCTCTAACCCCTTTGGATGTTATTTTGAAAGTCGAATTTGGTTAACATTCACGGTCTGTGACACAACCACTCCTATCAGCGGGATTATTTTTATTATTATTATTATTATTATTATTACTATTATTATTATTATTATTATTATTATTATTATTGAAAACCGAAATGAAATAGGAATTTAATAAGTCGGCCTTTTCTTTGTCATCAGTTATACTTTCTCCGTTTTGATTTCGTAAAAGCACTACTCCTTCATTTTTTCCTTTTCTCCTGCGTACATAATTATAAAACTGTCTCCAATTGTTACTTTCATCTTCTTTTAAATTGGTTTTTAGAAAATTTTCCTGAGCTATCCTTTTTTCAAATTCAAGTTTCTTAATTAATTCGACATATTTTTCCCAATGCTTATGGCTTCGTTGTGTGTTGTTGTATGTTATGTTGCAACATTACGTGCATATTATATTAATATTGATTCATAATAGGCTGCTCATAAAGTGAGGACGAAGGAGACTATCCAACACAATTTATGACAACTGATGCACATGCAAATTATAATTTTGAAGAAAATTATTATTAACTTATATCGGAAACGAAATTAAGGACTTTAAATGACATCCATAGTTGAATATCTTTCGCAACTGTAGGCAAAATTGGATAAAGCACACTAATAGAATGGAACGTTTCGTGATACCAAAACAGATGACACGCTATATTCCCAAAGGAAGATGATCTGTAGGTCGTCCATACAGACTATGGATAGAGAACATAACAGATCACTAGGTCTAGAGTTAACAGACTGATAATGATTAATTGCTTATTAATATGAGAGTAGTATTATCAATTGTAACAATTAACAGAACATATAAACCGAAATCTGTACAATAATAAAACTGTAACCAAAATATTTCTGGTAATGTTCACTTTTACACAAATAATGGTGTAAACATGCACCTATAATTAACTATCCTGAGACCGAAAATCGGAATTTTGAAATTCTTGTTTGTATGTCTATCTGTATGTTTGGTACCTTTTCAAGCAATAATGGCTGAACCGATTACCATGAAAATTGGTTTATAAATTAAGTTGGGTCCCAATTAGAATTTAGGCTATATGGCATTAAAAATAGTTTCTTTGGAAGGGGGTTATAAAAGGGCCTGAATTAAATAAATCTAAATATGTCGCTTATTATTGATTTTAGGACAATTTTTCATAACAGAAGTAGTTGTTTTAAAAACGTTGAGTTATAAAATAATAATGAGTTTTATGTCAGTGCCGCCTAGTGAAGTGAAAACAAATAACTGCATTTAATTAAGGCGGCCTTGCATAGCTAACGGAAGATATTCATTTAACACTATTTTATACAGATATTAGGTTTATGCATAATACCGTAGCGATTTTTCATAAGTTTATTAAATAGATCAGATACACATAAGAGAGAAATTAATCATCAACAATATATTCTTCTTCTCTATTTACAACAGTCTGCCAACGCTGGAGTAGTTTTTCGATTCCACGCCTGTAGAAATCGTGTAGTTTTGTGTTAAAGAAATTGTCAAGCCATGTTTGAAGCGCATTTTTATCCAGAAAGGAAGTTCCTTGAAGGTTGTTCGATAGAAAGCGGGAAAGGTGAAAATCTGAGGGCGCAAGTTCAGGTGAATAAGGTGGGTGCGGAATGACTTCCAAACCCAATTCCTGGATAGTGTTTTATGTCAGGTTAGCAGTGTGCGGACGGGTGTTATCGTGGAGTAGCATCACTTTACGCAGTCTTGTTGGTCATTTTTCTTGGATTCCGTGTGCAAGACGTCTCAGTTGGTAGCGATAAATGTCGGCACCTCGGGGAAGCAATTCGTAGTACAGCGCACTGGTCTTTGTACGGGGAGTTGCTTTTTTTCGGGCTCAACAATTCCTTTCTTTTTCTTATGTTAGCATAAAGACACAATTTCTCGTCACCAGTAACGATATTGGATAGGAATGTATTATATTACTTAATTATTACTATAGATTACGTATTTGAGTGAGCTACAGTAATTTATAGGCCTGCTTAAACTTTATTTGGTCCACATAAAATACTACTTTTATATATTTCAATTTCTTTTTGTCCACAGCACATAATCGTATTTTTACGAGTTTTGTCGTAAAAAACGAGTATTTACCCTGGATCAAAAATACAATACATGTGGAGTAAAAGTTAGTATTTTATGGTTGAGTTTACTGGAGCAGAGTCATTTTACAGTGTCATAAAACGACTTTCCTGTGCTCATCATTTACCCATATTTGTTTCCTATGTTTATTAAAATAATGTTTATGTACCATGTTCATTTTTATTTGTTTTTATTTACATAAACAATGACGCACAGTGAGACCAACGTAAAAAAAATTGTTCATATACAATCTACGTTATGGTGGCATAACTTTGGATTGATTTATTAAAAGATACATTCAAGACTAATTTAGAAAAAGGTTAAACGAATTATCCTTGCATCAAAAACGGATGTTCATTGAATCAAATGTTCTTATTTTAATTATGTGCATACAATAACTATTAAGAATTATCCTTGCACCAAATGTGTGCTCTCTGGACCAAAGTGATCATATTTTAATTATTTAAATACAATTTAAATTAAGTAACATATTAAACGATTTATCCTTGTACCAAAAACGAATGCTCCCTGGACCAATTGTCCTATTTTAATTATGTAATTATTTATAGTTTCATCTAGTATTGTATGAGGTTGTTATGACTGAGATACGAATTGTTAATTGTAGGCCATAAGTGATGGATCATATAAGGATTTGCACTCAGTGGAGTGGAAGTCGGAGTTTTAAATGGCCCACAACCCACAAGTTGTGCTAAATATGTTACTTTGCTAATTATCTAGTATGGAGTGTTGTGCACTATAGAGAAATGTTACAAATTGAGTATATAACATTCTCAGTGAGCATAGCGTGTCTCTAGAGTCGTGTGTTATAATTTTGAAATTATTTTCAATTATTTAAGTACGCTTTTTCTCCCGTGTGAGATGCGGGAGGATATCGAAGCTACACTTTACTTTGTAGTGCAGGTTGGACATTAATAAATTATGCGTCCCATTTTGAATGTTTTATGTAGGTACTAGATGACACTGCGCGGTTGTGCCATACTTTACCGAGAATCGTGGCAGACAGCTCTTCGAGGCTTCTCTGACTCCTAGAGGAGGGGTAGTGCGCGTGGGGCTTTGAATTCTATTTGTTCTTCGTTCATTTTAGTGAATAAGTATAAGTTGTTCTTTAATAATTTCGGGTATTTTTCCCTGAAAAAGGTTCTAACCGTTAATGTTTGGTAGACGGGCCTATTGCTTTTTATATAGTACGTACATCAAAATGCCAAAATGAAAGTCTCAGTTATCCCGAAACACTTCTGAATCGAGACAAACCAAAATTCGGAGACTTAATAAGAGAGAGGAAGAACGTTTACGAAAGAATCATTTCAGTTACTCGATCAAGAGAAACTAGCATCGAACGCTTTGATCGACTTGCTGATAACAGCTGGAAGTTACCAGACTCGAGAAAGAAGATACAGCGCTGAACGTTCTCGAGAATTAACAAACAATGAGAATGTTTTGATTTAGTATGCAGTAAGAGTATGTTAGCTTAGCATTCCATTATGATCCAGGTATTCGATTATGCTCATTTGAATTGTGTTCAAATATGTAAAATAAATAAACTGTGCAATAAATGTATTGCAAAAAAACTGGGGTAATGAGCCAAACGGATTATTTTGCGCTGTTAGAAAAGTTGTTTCTCCTGAGATTCAAGATCCCCTTCACAACCAATTAACAACTTACTTATGGGAGTATATCTGTTATCAATACACTTTTTAATTACCATAATATAAGACAGTACAACACTTTACTCCAAGTGTCATCGTTTGGTGCAAAAGAAATACATGAAGTCGATTTTATGCCAACATTTAAAGTTTAAACAGAAGCTTATCATTTAATTGGAAGTCTTCTTCCAGCTGACAATAACAGTTCTGTTCTTATAAGTATATTTTGTTTAAGAAGCTGACCAATTGTCTGTTAGTTCTAATATAGTATCATGCTTTAAAGTAGAAATGGTTGAAAACTCCAGGAAGCATTGCCCGATAATAACAGTTTTAAATACAACTTTGAAAATAATTCAGGAGCAAATGACCTAGAACATATAATAAGCTACTATTCACTAAGTAATTACAAAGTTGTATATTTGAAAATATAATAGAGTGAAGGCAATTAAGCTTATATTTATTTACAAAAATTGCAGCGAATTCACGGGTCTAATAATAACTTATGATTCCCCTAAGATGAATCTGTTAATATAACTTATATCTTGCGCTATTGATTTATAATACGAAGTAACTTTTATCTTACTTGGAAGACATCCAGATAGTCTGTAATAGATTTTTGGGACTGCTGTTGTCACTAAAATGACGGCAGGTCTGATGATGACTGTATCAACACGGTAGTCAATAATAGTAGCGACACTGTAAGTACTACTACTGCTGCTGCTGCTACTGCTACTATGATTTCTTCTTCTTTACATATGGCAGTGCTTGCATTAATAATAATACATTATATTTTATTTAACGACGCTCGCAACTGCCGAGGTTATATCAGCGTCGCCGGTGTGCCGGATATTTGTTCCGCAGGAGTTCTTTTACATGCCAGTAAATCTACTGAGATGAACCTGCCGCATTTAAGCACACTTAAATGCCATCGACTTGGGTCGGGATCGAACTCGCAACCTAGGACAGAAGTCCAGCACTATACCGACTGTGCCACGCAGGCCGACCAGTGCTTGCAAATCGTCGAAATGTTCTATTATGAGTTTCTGGGAATAATGCAATTGCTGAAGTGGCGATAGATATGATGATGACAGTCTTTCTTCTTTTCTTCTTCTTCTTCTTCTTCTTCTTATTATTATTATTATTATTATTATTATTATTATTATTATTATTATTATTATCATTATTATGGGGTAACTTGGAATGTTCATAATACACTTGCAACTTGAACTAATTTCCGTCTTCGGTGACCGATTAATAGTCATGCTCTTCGCTAGATCCAAGACAAGAATGATTACTTATTAAGGACGATAATGTTTTAGCATAGTTTTTTTCAAAAGAGAAATTGGTTGCTTACCTGCTTACTTACACCTCGAAATATGATCGATAAGAAATTTCCCATTGCCATGGTCTGACAGTATGAGAAATTTGATTTCAGAAGTCAGAGCACTCTATATGGTGGAATTCACTTCCCCTGCAATAAGGGTAGGTAAAAATGAAAGCTACCAGTATTTTATTGAGTTTTTATGTGGTTGTAAATAATCGGCCAATTCTACCTGAAGCTATCTCTCTCCTTCAGTTCGGCATATTCATTCCTCCAGATTGTTTATGACACAATAAAACGAACATTACAAAAATATTGAAAACTGATTTTGTTTTAAAATTTGATAAAGTGTTCGGAGTTGCTTTGTTACTTGATGGGTGTGAATTTTATGTGATATTGTTTCAATTGTTAATGCAATTTTAATTTAGTAATATACACCGTAGTGTAATATTTCAATTAATTTTCCTATCTTGAGATTCACATTAAATTCATAAATTTCGTTACAAAAATTGACAGTTTTTCACGAAAATAACTTTTCTTTACCACTATTCTATAATCTCGTCTCGATTTGCCGTCGTTTACATAATCGACAAAAGGTGTGTCATTCTGCAACCATTAAGTTCAAAACATTGAAATTCCTACAGGATAAGAATGTGATGGAAAGCGTTGGAATCGGCGCCAGTACAAGAAATATTAGACAAAACACTTGACAAGGAAGAGAAGGCATCCTCTCATTTCGAACGCCTACACAAGGAAGAGTCCCATGGTTAATGTCATGTGACAGCCGTTTCTAAGTCAACAAAACCTCAGCCCCTCGGTCGCAGAATCTTCCTCAAATACGCGGCAAAGACAAGGACCTCTACCTAAGTTACATTACGTACAAACGACCTGACATCCGTAAAGTTTTACACAGTCACTGTGGTTTCTACAATGTCGGAGTTCTCCTAGGATTTCGTGGTTATCATGTTAGCCTCCGAGGTTCGCACATTGAAAGCCGGACGAGGGCGATGGATTTTAAAGGGTGATAAAATTCTTATCATATCCTCCACCGGAAGAGATTTCCCGCCAACAATGTTGAATTTTGACGCTGGATTATCTCTGAAGTTCATAAGCTTTCAAAATAAATTACTACTACTGTTACTACTGCTGATTCTACTGCTACCGCTATTACTACTGCTTTGCTACTGCCACTACTACAACCACTACCACCGCTACTATTATTGATATTACTATAACAACGACTACGCTCCCAAGTTAAATTTGCGTCCCGTGAATGCAAGAGACGAGCGCTAGTAGTAGCTCTAATTGCTTTAGTTGTTAGTATACAACCTATTGTTTCGTCTGTAAGTGAGGTAATGTTACAAGAGATTTTTTATTTATTTTATTGGGTTATTTTACGACGCTTTATCAACATATAGTTTTTTAGCGTCTGAATGAAATGAATGTGATAATGCCGGTGAAATGAGTCCGGGGTCCAGCACCGAAAGTTAACCAGCATTTGCTCGTATTGGGTTGAGGGAAACCCCGGAAAAAACCTCAACCAGGTAACTTGCCCCGACCGGGATTCGAACCCGGGCCACCTGGTTTCGCGGTCAGACGCGCTGACCGTTACTCCACAGGTGTGGACGTTACAAGAGATATTGCAATGAGTGAGGTAATATATATATATATATATTATATATAATATATACGGTGCATAATATTAACACTTTCAGGCCACCGGCGTGGCTCAGCCGGTTAAGGCGCTTGCCTGCCGGTCTGAAGTTGCGCTCGGGCGCGGGTTCGATTCCCGCTTGGGCTGATTACCTGGTTGGGTTTTTCCGAGGTTGTCCCCAACCGTAAGGTGAATGCTAGGTACTCTATGGACCTTATCTCGCTAAATACCACCTCGCTATCACTAATATCATCGACTCTAAATAACCTAGTAGTTGATACAGCGTCGTAAAATAACCAACTTAAAAAAACTTAACACTTTCACAGTATTTATACGGGTGCAACACACGTGTATTCACCACTATCTCATACAACTCGCTGGCACGAACAGTGAACACCTCTTTAGCAGCTCAGTATTTACTCATAGGTCACAAAGGCCAGAGGGAGAAGGAACGATGCTTCACATTCTTTCCGGACGCAGATTTAACTTGGGCGCGTAGTACTACTACTACTACTGCTGCTGCTACTACTACTACTGCTGCTGATTCTGCTGATGCTACTACTACTAGTGCTACTATTACAACCACTACCACTGCTACTATTACCACTACTATCACTGTTACCATTACTACTACTACTACTACTACTACTATCATCCACACCAGTGGAGTAACAGCGCGTCTGACCGCGAAACCAGATGGCCCGGATTCGAATCCCGGTCGGGCAAGTTACCTGGTTGAGGTTTTTTCCGGTGATTTCCCTCAACTGAATATGAGCAAATGCTGGGTAACTAACGGTGCTGGGTCCCGTACTCATTTCATAGGCATTGCCACCTTCGTCTAATTCCGATGCTAAATAACTTGAGATGTTGATACAGCGTCGTAAAATAACCTAGATCTACTAAAAAAAAACTACTACTACCACTACCTCCTGAATGACGGATTTAAACTGTACATACAGTGTCAGTGAGATGATTTGGTTATTGAAATTATTATGCAACTATGAAAACAGAACATGAGAACTCTTAAGCGCTTACAGAAAACTAATCCACTGCTCCTGCTTTCGTCATGTATATCTCACATTAATGGCTGTAGAGCGTAAATGGTGGAAGTACCTGGCTGACCCGGAACTGGTCCGTACACTTAGGCACGATTTGGATTATTGTGCATCCCTATATGGCATGATTATCCAAATCCGACAGGTGGCCCGGATGGCATTCGTGAATCCGACGCTGACAAGTGGGGCATACTGCCTCAGGCCCTGATAGAGCCAGGTTCTGCTTCGCGGACGAGTAGTCTGATAAGCCCCAGGGGCACGGAACCCCAAGTACTCTGTCATCGTCGACTGACAGGTAGGTAGGAATACCTATCAGATGCTCTGTTAAAGAGTACTATCTATTTAACTGAACTGCATCTTTTGCTTTCTTTAACTTTGTAGATTCATTTTTTTCCACTACAGCAAAACGTATTCTTTTGTTGTAAACACCAAACTTTCAATGGCATGGAGGAATGATAAAAGCTGCACAAACGTACCAGTTTTGAATATCATTTTCATGTAGTCGGCTTGTGGTTATGTAAGATATAAATTAATTGGCAATAAATTTACAGTATAACAAGATTGCTTGCAATTCCCCTTGCTTTCTATAGATACATTTCCATTCAAAGAAATATTGAACTAGTATGATCTTTAGGAAGTTCAAATAGGCTAATAAAGATAAAAATACTAGAATTTTCGTTTCACTAGTAGCTGAAGTCTTACTTCTACCACTCAGTTCACTGTCACTGGTTTCGGAGACACTTGGAACATGAGAAGTAGACAGAAGTTTTTCGCATGACGCGCTAATATTGATGTTACTTTAAAGTGGAACATTCATGGGTACTTATTTGGAAAAAATATCCGTTACCAATTACCATTTCTGCAATACTCCACGCGCATCTTGCTTCATACCGAGAGCTCGCCAATGCAAACTGCAACATAGCATACAGCATACATATAATAGAATTCTTAATAATGCAACATGCATAATGATCTTTTAACTTATTTCATACACATCATAACGTCCAAACAACAAAACCCATACAATTACACAATTACTATCACTTCCCGTCTTTTTCATCTTGAATATTACTCTATTCACTTCGTTCATAAGTACTTAATTCCTTGTTTATTTTCAAGTAATTGTCCCTCATAACTTACGTTTGTGTTCAAACTTCTTCGTTTTACTATAATTATAAATACATTCGAATCTACAAAACATATTCATCATACAAAACATAAATGCACATGGCGAAATCAACTATCAATATCCTCGAGCCGATGGGCTGATAAACATTACAACAAGCTCTTCTAAAATTGCAACCAATAAAATCCTCAAATCTCTAAATGCTGACACTCTGCAATTCTTG
This sequence comes from Periplaneta americana, assembly GCF_040183065.1. Taxonomy (NCBI): domain Eukaryota; kingdom Metazoa; phylum Arthropoda; class Insecta; order Blattodea; family Blattidae; genus Periplaneta; species Periplaneta americana. Next base: position 141,059,692 of record NC_091124.1, on the reverse strand, counting down.
AACTATGTTAAAGTGCAAAAGGGGCGTGACATTTAAATAACGAATTTCAGAAGAAAAAAACACTCATTCAAGAAATCAGATTTCAATTACACAAACTCTATTTTATAGAAGAACCTCAGGCTACAAAAAGCGCCTAAAATTTAAAAAAAAATCCAATTTTCGACTCCTTATTGACGATTGTCTACCCTTAAATGAAGCTCAGATATAAATAATTTTAAATAAGTTAGATTTACGCAGATAGAGGCAGCGAAAAGTTACCGCACTATGCAGGGGACGTCGGAAAACAGATTGCGCGCAATCCATTGCTCGACTCACTGATAAGCTGTAACAGCGCGGGCGGGCGTTCAGTTTTTATTAGTTAAGGGATTACCTAATGAATGGATGAAGTTGAAAACTGATGTAAATATTACCTTTCATCAAAGCAGCTGTAATATCCATAAAATGTATACATACAGAAATTATGCATATTGAAGGGGACAATATAATACGAATACACACACGCACTCGGTCTGAATAGCAGCATTCCGTCCCTTAGTCACTACAGTAGGGTTGCCAGACTTCTAACGGCAGGAAATAACGATACTTGTTAATCTTTTTATTTAATTTTCATGAAAACCGTCTATTAAAAATTGTATAGGGGTAAATCACTCCATAGCTTGTTCTCTAATGATAAGAGTAAACATCACAAACATATGGACAGTACTTTTTGAGTGAAACAGTATTAAGATTTAGGGAAAAATTATTTTTTCTGAGGAAAGTATTCATTTGGGACTAATATAATATTAGAATTTTATGTCGTACTCCAAGAAATATGTTGCTAAAATCTGCACAGTTATATTACTTATGCCCTGTATTATGCTGGAATTGTATGTATTTAGCTATAAATCCATTCCAATAGAAACCATGAGGGTAGTAACTCAGGATCATCCCTTACCTTAAGACTTTAAGAAAAAGCAATTCTGCTATACGAAAAATTAGTCACACTTCCAGAAGACACATGGAGAAACAAACAGGTGCAATAAAGATGATTGAACAGTCAAGTCACTTTTCTTGAAAACGTTAAAAAACTAGGATAAATATTTGAAATTTCGACAAATAAAGAAATCATTGTACCGGTAATAAACCCCTTACACTTTGAGCCTTAGACCTCATTGCAAACATCGCCAAAATGCCTGAATATGAAATCTATAGCTTTGTAAACCATCTACACCAGATAACCTCCAGAAGACTGGCTTCATGTCTACACTGATGGCTTACTCACGGACTTTGAAACAGGTGCTTTTTTCCATTTTACTATCACTTTGGAAGAGGAATACTACATTTTGATGGAAAAATTGACGCCATTATATCTCCCAAAAACTCATTAACACAGACAGCCATGTTCTTCAAATTAGTTCTCCTTTGTGATTCGAAAGCAGCTATCCAGGCAGTTTTCTGATTGCAAAGGATGCTACGACATTATTTCCCAACTTCGAAGATGTGGCAAAGAAGTTGTCCTCCAATGGCTATTCTCCCACTGTGGAATTTTTGATAATGAAACAGGTGATTTCGTTAGCAAAAAAGTATCTCTCAAAGAAGAATTACCAAGATCTAATCCAGCACTTTACTCCACAGTGAAACGTCACATAAAATTGAAAATCAAAGTTATGAATGACAGCAGACAAAAAAGAAATGTGGCCTACCACAGAAATCAGCTGTAGCACATTTTCGACAACAACAGGTCGTGACTGCCTCGCAAAACGCCTTTACAAAATCAATATTTTCCCTTCACCAAAGTGCATCTTATGCAACTATCCAGAGGAAGAGATGGATGCACACCACCTGAACAACTGTATCGCTGTCAAACAGGAAGATATTGGATAGCAAGACTGCTAATGATTTCAGTATTAGATGTAGCACATTAGGTAACCGCATCAACTATATAATGTGTTGTTGTTTAGTCAATTATCCGAAGACAGGTCTGAATCTCACAACAAGGCATCATTTATGAGGTAACTAGACCAGAAGATAATGGAGTAGAGTGGCCAGTTCCTTTCCTCCTCCATTGCATACAACGCCGATTAGCTACTACACTAATCAGACTTCAGATGTATACAAACATTGTTCTTCCTCTGACATATCGTCAAGTGAGATGTACTGCCTGATAATAGATGTACATATCAGCCAGAACCTCAATCAGAGGTATAATGTGATCGTTTTAGAAATGTTCATCCCTATATTTAGCTGCTGAAGGAACTGGCTGAAGTCTTTTCTGCACTACCATCACTATATGATCTTTTATAAACGTACTGGGAGGGAAGGGTTAGGTGAGATGAGACGAGACGAGATAGCTTTTAAGGATTTGTTTACAGCCCGAAGATAGCTTGGAGATAGGCTCAGGGAAACCTCTAACATTCACCAGGTCGAGATATGAATCTCACATGTTGACAGATCCCACCAGCTGAGCATCCTGGACTAACACAGGTAAGTAGTCGTGAGTTCTGTACACGTACAGAAGTTATCTCACCTGGCAATATCAAAACCCCGAATCATCCCGTGCCGAGGGGACATTTAAACTAAAATGAAAAATGTTGGCGGGATGAAATTTTGAAAATTCGGTGAAAACGTAGTGCAGAAAAGACTTCAGCCAATTGTGTGTCTAGATATATGACTACAACGTCTTTGGGTAAAGCACTATAAGACTACATTTACGAAGTCAATAATAATAATAATAATAATAATAATAATAATGATAATAATAATAATAATAATAATAATAATAATAATAATAATAATAATAATAATAATAATAATAATAAATCAAAAGGCAAGATGTTGTGTACACTAGGCCTGAGTTCTATTATATGACTAATTCATCCATGTGACGTTTATTTCATACTACAGCTGTGATAATAAGCTGATACATGGTAGCATACCGATGTACCAAAGTACATATGATATTTCCATGCGTTATCATATGATGAAGGATCGGTGGAGCGGAGAAAAATTCTCTCCGGCACCGGAATTCGAACCCGGGTTGTCAGCTCTACATGCTGACGCCCTATAGAGTTTATCCACTAAGCCACGCCGGATTTCAATGTATATTATTTGGGTATATAATCACTTACAAGCAATCATTCTGATGGGGGTAGATAAGAAAGTTACATTTTTTCTTCCACAATGTTAATAATGTCAAAAGAAGTGCTTATACAAATTTTGGCCACTCGACCGCAATTACGACGCCGTTCAGAAAGTGATTTTCCCTGGTGCGGTTTACAGAAAAAAAGTAAAATTGCATGAAAAGATTTATTCAAACAGATACAACAATAATTGCGCTATTTATCAATATATCCCCCACTGGAATTCAGACATTTGTCATACCATGGGATCAATTTTTGTATCCTTGTGTCGTAGAAGTAGCCGCCTGGGATCGGAACCAGCGTTTGACAACCGTCTGCACCTGTCTGTCGATCCTATACAACAAATGTCTCAATTCCGGTGGGGAATATGTTGAAAAATAGCTCAACAATTGCTGTATCTGTTACAATAATTTTTTTCCAATGAAATTATGTTTTCTTTCTGTTAACGGTCTCTAGCGAACTTATTTTTACGGCCCTCGTAATTGCGGTCGAGTGGCCAAAATTTGTATGAACACTTCTTTTGGCATTATTAACATGGTGGAAGAAAAATAACTTTCTTAGCTGCCACCATCAGAATTTTTGCTTGTTAGTTATTTAAGACGGCGCTCATTCCGTCGGATCCTGGCCACTTAGTCACTCGTAATGAGTGCACCTCTGCACATTAGTGTGTCGTACATTGTGCCACTGTCACATATCTGTGACACAGTGCATGAGGGTTGGTCACTAAAGGGAAACTAAGAGGTGGAGCTTAAACTGAGAGGGTTCAATCCGGCATCGGAATTGGAATCCGGTGTGGCTTAATGGATACTCTATAGAGCGTCAGCACATAGAGCTGAAAACCCGGATTCGAATCCCGGTGCCGGAGAGAATTTTTCTCCGCTCCACCGATCCTTCATCAGAATGAATGGTAGCCCTACTTATATTTAAAACTAAAACATTAAGTACGTGTTTTTATTTTACAGGTGTATATTATGTGATATGGAACCAGATAAATAATAATTGTTCGTTTCTCGTCTACATCAAAGCAAACAGGTATTTGTCAAATAACTATACAACGTCTTTGGTTACGGTATCAAATTGTTCCAGTCTTCTTTCGTTTCATATCAAACTAACGGTAACTAAGCTTGATTAGGTCTGTAATGTGGCCGCTTTAAATGTTAATAGGATTTTTCATTTATCCATTCAGATTGATTTATAAGAGACATCAAACATATATTAAACATTCAACATTGCATAGTACAGCCGTCTGCTAGCCGGTGCTTCTCCCAAAACATGGCGGCGGACGCAAGCTTAAATTTATCCCTACTCTAAACTTCTACGCAGCCTCGCTGTAGGGGCTTGCTTTACCACACATCTCTAGTTTACAAATGAACACATTGATAAGCGCAACACTTGCACAAAATTGTTGCATCTTCTATGTTCAGGCGTCTGCCACGCTAGTTCAATGCTAGCAAACTGGACTTATAAGCCTGGGGCCTCGGGTTAAAATCCTGGTCGATTCATCTGAATTTATAACTTGATGTTGGGCAAGCCAGGGTTTTCTCCCAGTACATCGATTCCCCTGGGACATTCCAACAATCTCAATCATCATCATCATCATCATCATCATCATCATCATCATCCTTTACGAGTGCAATGTAGATCCACCGCCTGCAGTGCACTCTGGATAGAATCTGACGAGCTACGTAGTCTATACTTCTCGGAACTAGCAACCGCTATGAGCCACGACCGTAGAGTTGAGGCGAATAACGGAAAGTTAAGGGCTCTGCCATTGAACAAAAATCTACATTCAAGTGATTAGATCTGGAAAAAATGAATATTGAACGCTAGCTGTGTAGTTCAATAGTGTCTATTTTATATTACATACTATATGAAAATTATATTTACTGAAGAAATAAGAAATAATCATGTGAAATATTTTACTACAGTTCGTTTGATATAAGTTTGTTTTCTGTCTCTCTTTTTTCTCCAGGTCAGTTTTCTGATTGCGTACCTTATCAGAGGATCAGACATATACGAGAGAATACTTGATAAGACCGCGCAATTCTTTGTGGAGCTAAAGTAGTGAGATGGTGTTGAAAAATGTGTATGATTATTTAACTATAGCAATTTTATTTTCCACCTTTGCTTATCTTAATGTTATTAGTTTACATTAACGTTTTCGATACTCTTATTGTATCATCTTCAGATGTTAGGATGTTATGTCAACATATGTGATGAAAACCTAGCCTCATATTGTGTTGTGGGTTATTCAAATGCATAGAACCTATCATGATTTCCTAGTTTAGCTAAAGTTTAGCGTTGCTATTAATTAACCTAATTCATGTCTATAGTTACTTGTTAAGATTCTGTTAAAATTCACTATGTGTATGATTATGTTAGGTAAAATCGAACGTTTCTGTCCCAATTATTTTTGTACATATCGATGGCTAAGAAGTGACATCTCGTTTCTACAAAAATGGTTATTTAGTGTAACTACATTATTATTATTATTATTATTATTATTATTATTATTATTATTATTATTATTATTATTATCATCATCATCATCATTTAGATTAACTATGTCATTATTATGTTCATAAAATTGGGCAGTTAACTAATATTTTTCCTCAAGTAAAAGATCTTGCGAAGTGGAAACATACATAAAAAGTTGTCTATTTTGAGAGAAATTAGTTTTTAAAACAGTTTTCTGATTCACTTGCAAATTCACAGATACGAGGTATCACTTCTTAGCCAACGATATACTAAATAAGTTATGACGTGCCGATAGAGCATAGGTTTTCCACTTCGTATAATCCAAGTGGAGTTTACTGTAGATGTAGATAAACACAGTGCAATTTTTTATGTGAACATTCCATCAGTTCTTCTTATTGTTCAGTCATCATCAACCCTTCAGAAAGTACCCGGTCTTATCAAAATCACTATGAAATGTCTTCCATCAAATGAGGCGTTTGGAATAACAATGACGCATGCGCCAAACTCCTCTTACTCGTAAAATGCGTTTGAAGTTTAATGAATCGGTTAGTTGCTTACCTCTGAGTGGCGTATGTGCCACTATAGAGATTAGAGGTGAACAACAAGCGAGAATGCAAGACTAACAGCGCCCGCAAAGCCGAAAACTCGCACGACAGTATTGCCTGTCGTTGACTGCTTGTAAGCAAACGTTCAAAATATCGAGACTTCGTGAGTGATCAACTCTCGAACGTCAAGCAGCCTTGACAGTTATTTATACCTGACTGAACTTTTATCTGTTTTGGAAATTGTTATACGTATATGTAGGCTATAAACAATCAAGAAAACTATTCGAAACATCATCTCTACCTTTCAGTGTACGATAATAAGTTCCCCAATCTTTATTTAATTACTAGGCCCTTATTAAAATATTAGGAAATTTTTTTCATATGTTTGAGATCAAGTATACAATTTCAAGTAAAAAAAATCGCTTTATTTAACGCTATGTTTATGTTTCTTAGAAATTCAAATTTATTTGAGAATTTTTTTATTTATATAACCATAGGTAACATCTGATAATAGAACCAGAACGTTTTGATAACTGTGATACTGTTTTCTTTCGTCTTTTTGTATCAATGAAACATCCCTAATGTTATTTATTTCAATTATGTATGTTATTCAAAGTTAGGAAATATTTCCACGTCGACCAAATGATATTTCGAGAATGATGAGCGAGACTAGAAGCGCGCAAGAGCTACGAGACGAGACTCGAAAAACAACTGCAATGAACACAGCGAGCGAGAGCGGCAGTTAGTTTTGTTCATCTCTAATAGAGATCCATGCTAATAAAATAAGCCTGCTATTATTACTGCTGCTGCTGCTGCTGCTGCTACTGCTACTGTCGATAAAATGATTCCTTCACAGGCTGTTCATTGGGTAATGTTCGATTAACCAGTCACTGTAAAGATTGTACAGTTTTGAAACATTCAACTCTGGGGCCAAATACTTCCTATTGGGGCTCTTTGCTCTACTGTAATGACTTGACATAGCAGGTAATTCTTGATGTGTTCTATTACTTTTGCCCGCATAAATTCAGGTAATTTCCTAGTCTTTTTCTAATGTCCACGCTGGTCTCTATCTAAACAGCCTGATGCTCTCACCTTATCACGTACATTAGTAACCGTCTTTCAGTTAAACCATGCATGTTCCTAAAAGCGACATCCATACACTGTAAGAAATATCTTGGAAGAACACCTTGTATTCCAGAGTACGCAACCTACTAGAGGGCCTGTCCTTAACGCCTGTTATTTTTACATTCACATTTGTCATTAAGTTGTTTAAGTGATCATTTTCGATTTCATAATCCCACATTTTTCAGAATTCATTAAATAATTGTATCCCTTCCTATTCTATCAAAACAACCACATCTACTTGGAGCCCGTATTGTTCGTCCTTGCCTTCACAACTTTCTTTGTCTTTTTACTCGTATATTTTTCTCCTAGATTTCGCATCCTTTTGCTTACACTTGCTGCTTTCCACTTTTTTCCTGTATTGAGCGCTTCCTAGGACGAGATGATGCAGCACTTGTTGCAATCATTATTTAACACTATTACAAACGCAACTTTAAGAAACTAAATATCCCGAACACAGTACTTCTCAGTAAGAGAACTAGAGAAGACTGAAAAAAAAATCCTACTGTTACGAGAAGATTGAGATGAGGGGTAACTGATACTGGAAAGAATAAACATCACGTTTAGGTCTGCTTATTGAGAAAGAGATGATAAATAGGACGAGATGATGCAACATTTGTTGCACTCATATTTAACACTATTGCAAACGCAACTTTAAGAAACTAAACATCCTAAACACAGTAGGCCTACTTCTCAGTAAGAGAACTAGAGAAGACTGAAAAAAATCCTACTGTTACAAGAAGATTGAGATGAGGGGTAACTGATACTGGAAAGAATAAACATCACGTTTAGGTCTGATTATTGAGAAAATGATGATACATTGGTCACATGAGGGATGACAGATTAGGTAATCTTACAAACATCACTCTTCTAGTTTGCTTGTTGACGAAGAGATAATAAATCAGTTGACAACAGGCCTACTTGAAAGAATAAACATCATGTTTGCATTGCTTATTGAGTAGGGGACCACATTAAATACATAAACACATTAAAATAACAAATACTGTAAGTGGTTTGGGATTAATATTGTCAAACCTTACAGAAACAAACACTTCACTGCAAGAATTGAATGAAAAATGTAATGGTTGATACAAAATGTATGATATAAATGTGAAATATAAATTTAATTACTGGTATGATTTTGTAAAATATACGAGAATTTTGTAACAGGTATTGTTTCATTATTTTAAACCTTATGCGTATGAAGGATGAGCAAATTTAAATGTTTCATTATATGGTAGAACAGCGGATTTAAAGGGACACGCTGGCGCATATGCCATTGCTATTCTCATAATAATTCTACCTCGTTCCATGGAATACTGTAAGGACCACATACCATGTATTTGAACAGCATTTTCACCCACTTACATGACGTATGAACCAGTCATTCTTCCTGTAATGATAGAGGACAGTGTAAGGAATATATTGCGAGAAAAAAACAGAAATTCTTACAGTTGGCGCATACGTCATTTCTATTCTAAACGACTCAAATAATACAGGTTTTTATAAATTTGATCACGATCGACCATTTCCGTTGAAAACAAAATGTTAAGAGAGGAGAGAGAAATCCAGAACGTTTCAATCTCAATTTCGGAAAATAGCCAATTATAATGTACACAATTTCGGAGAAAGTAATAAAAAAAAAGGAAATTCAATTTAGGAAAAGATAAATATAATTTCGGAAAGCTTTAATATTATTTTTCCACTATCGCGTTTTTTGTTGTATTTACAGCTATTGTTGTTGGGTCTTGAAAGTTAAAATTCCCACACAGAAACTTGTTGCTATCGAAATCATTCTTCATAACATAAAACTATAATAAAATAAACCCATTACTGTGCACTTATTGTTACTTAGTTACCATTACTTCATAGTTTTGCGAAGACTGAAATAGTATTGCTCTAAATTTTCAATGCAAAATATATTGTATTTGCAATTTTAAAAATATGACCGTACAAAAAATGTTGTGCAATACACGTTTGTGAAGTGCAGTGCTCTGCTTGTTTTTCAAACTTTTTCTCGATTTTGTAAAAAGCACTTCCCAACCTTGTATCGTAATATAATATTAAATTATTTATATTTTGAGTAATACTGTATTAAATACTACCTTTTCAATCTCAATTTCGAAAATAGTTATTTCATATGAATCCTATAGATTCAAAATGTCCACTTTCATAAACTGAAGAATTTTGTCAGTAACTGGTGACAAATAAAGGGAATTTTCAACTTAACAGTGACTTCTAACAAACCTTTTGCTTAAAATTTAGTGGATTTTTCAATTAAAATTGTATAAATCATTCGAATTCATTCTTAGCAAGCAATATGTGGGCATAACTCAATTATGAACAAAATGGTCTTTAGAAGTTTTGAATCTAGAGGAGTCATATGCACACAGGATAAACCTAATTTTGGAAATTTTTAACCTCAATTTCGAAAAATGTAAATTTACTGTTGGAAAGATACCATACTCAGAAAAGAATGAATTCATTCTAGGATTTGAAGGTTTTTCTTATTTTTCAGCTACATAGTAACACTATACCTGCATGATTTTATTTCATACATATTAAAATAAAATTTATTCTCTATATTCTCTCAAGAGAACAGAAATATTGTAGTCATACAGTCATTCAATGAACGTTTATAATATTCGTTTACTTGGCGACAAGAATTGTTATGCTCATTATAATAAAATTAATATAATTTAGTGCAGCGGTCGTCAGCACATTGCACTCTCGGGCTAGCGTCTCTAACCCGCAGGTCTCTTACAGCACCAGTGTGTAACCGTGGGTGATGGCGGGTATGCTATCTCCCTAACCCTTCTGCACGACGGAGCATAATTCCTTGCACCCCTTGCACTCTACCTATTTCAGCGAGTCCTGAGGACAACTGATTTAGTGTAACTGCATCTAATTATTTATTACAATATTTTTAAAAAACACTTGAGATAATATTACAGTTTCCGAAATTAGATTTATCTTTTTCGAAATTGAATTTAGTTTTTATGAAATTAACTTTATATCTTCAGAACTTTATATTACTATTTCTGAAACTGAATTTACTTTATCCGAAAGTGTATACACTTTTTTAATATAATTTAACATTTCCCGAAAATGAGGTGGAAAAGATATAATTGCATTAATTAATATAATTATGATGGTTGCAACAATTCTTATTGTCATGTAAACGAATATTATCAATAAACGTTATTCATTGAATGACTATGTAACTACTGTATACAACATTTCTGTTCTCTTATGGAGGATTAATTTTATTTTAACTTGTACATAATATCATTAACCTATGCTGCTATACTGTATAGCTAAAAACGAGAAAAAATTTTAAATTTCTAAATTGACTTCAGTATTTCCTAAATTTGGTATTATTTCCTATATTGAATTCCCATTTTCTGAAGTTGAGGTTACATTTTCCGAAATTAAGCTTATTTTTTTGTGAATACGAATTAACCATTTTCGAAATTGAGGCTGGCTTTTCCGAATTTTAGTTTAGTTTTTCTGAAATTAAGTTTGAAAAGGTATACTATATTACCGCTTATAAATTTAATAACTATTCTTTCCGAGATCGACACATATCACCTTAAAAAAGAGCTATCCGTTAAGAGTTATGGTTGAGCGAAGATGACGATGATAGTAATACTGCTGCTGATGATGATTTTCATGATTACTCTTATTTCTGTGACATCATTTCTAACTACTCAGAGGCGATGAGATGATAGGGATAACTGAGCAAAGGTAGACAAAGATTATGAGGAGGAAAAGTCCCTTTTATCCACCAAATAACTCATACAGTCTACTACGCGAGATCGAACTTCTGTTCCCTTTGTTCAAACGCTTCCGTTAACTGAATGGTCGCTAATTATGTGGATGATTGTATAATTTCATGTTTTTAAACACCGCAATATGTAATTTATTCATTTAAGCGTTAAGTAGGCTTACTTAAGAATTCCAAGAATCAGAATATTTAACTATGTAGAGTTGGAACTAATTTATGTTGTTCTTCACATCTCTGTGTTGCTTTATATTAAAACTAATATTCTTCATAAAAAGCTTTTTTTTTCTTTTTTGTTAGGAGTGTGAGGCAAAATTAAACGAAACACGTTCAGTTACACAAGTCTTTACACAACACCTTATTAGTGACAATATTTAACCCTTAAATTTGCAAAGTACCTATAGCATACTACAATAATTTATATATATATATATATATATATATATATATATATATATATATATATAATTTGAACTGGCAATGGAAATTACGGAAAAAAGGCTGAACGCATTTTTTATAAATGATCCCTCATTTTGAAGCTTGGAACCCAAAGTTTTTCAGAAAAATAGTAGTTTTCAGTGAAATGTCAATTTTCCTACATCATTTTCCTATTTTCCAAAATCCATCTTTCGCCAGTTTTGAGAACTAATTAATTGCATTTCAGAATAAAACAAAACACACACTACAATAAACAATAGACTATTACACGAAGGCCATGACCTACAGGATTGCTGACATAGAATGCAGATGGCTCAGATTCTTTCACATCGTAATGCCAATATGTCAATCTTCATTTGTGCAATTTTTTGATAACAATACATATAAAAAATAATAATTTACAGGTCTGATTCTCTGGTCTGTAGTTTTCCGAGTCCAGCTGTGTATTGGATATTAAGAACTACAAAACTTAAGAATGTTTGATGACATTATTACCATTAAAAATGAAATATTATTATAGTTAATGCAACACATAATGCTATACTGATGATACGAAAGTGAAACCTTTTGGGGTTTTATGTAAGTAGACGCAGAGAAAGAATATTTTATATTAGATCTTCATTTCTATAATTTACTGAGTAACTTTTTATTTTATTTTTTTTATTTTATTGGTTATTTTACGACGTTGTATCAACATCTAGGTTATTTAGCGTCTGAATGATATGAAGGTGATAATGCCGGTGAAATGAGTCCGGGGTCCAGCACCGAAAGTTACCCAGCATTTGCTCGTATTGGGTTGAGGGGAAAACCCCGGAAAAAACCTCAACCAGGTAACTTGCCCCGACCGGAATTCGAACCCGGGCCACCTGGTTTCACAGCCAGACGCGCTGACCGTTACTCCACAGGTGTGGACTTTACTGAGTAACGGCTATATATATATATATATATATATATATATATATATATATATATATTGTATATTTTATACTGAACAACAATATAATTTTATTATCTCAACAATAGGATTTGCTCTCCACACAGTAACACAGTATTCGTTAGTGCACTCCACAGACGACAATGACAATTTACTTGGACTATTACGAACAACAATGAACTGTTAATCTTAACTAATATTCACAAAGCACTATTTACAACACAGAACTGTCAGTTCTCAGTTCACAGCTCGTTTGTCTTGGCTAGTTCTTCTAGTTCAGTCACTCGCGTTCACAGAATCTCGAACCCCAGACCTTCAGAGACGATCCGCTGAACTTCGAACTCAGGTCCCCCAACTGCGGTCCACTGCACTCGAACAGGCTCCACAGTTACGGACACAACTCAAGTCGTGCTCTGGTCTCGAAGCTGGCTTCACTGCTACACAAGACTAACTCGCTTACTGTCCAAATCAAATCAAATCTGCTTTCCTCTCGGAGGCTAGCTTCCTTTTTATTTGCTAGGCAACGCTTCGCGGGCCTTCCCGACGTTTCCGTTACTGGACAATTCGAGAATAATGTCACGCTGCTATTCCCCCCCTTCACCTCGCACTGCCGTTGGCTTTCTTCCCCTCTCGTCGCGCCCCTCTAGTTTGCGTGGCTGCAGCTCCCTTCTCCACGTCACCCGAACCTTCCACGCGCACCCTGCCCTCTGTGGGACGCGAGATCGAGTCTCGACGGGCTGTCACGATATATATATATGTATATATATATATATATATATATATATATATATATATATATATGTTTCTGAAAACTGTAAAACTTACGTAAGGTAACAAAAATGAAATACTTTTATAGTTATTAATCAAGTGGTGTGGGTCTTTTTCATATATTTAATGGCAGTGTGCTATAGATATTTATATGCCTGATTCTGTAATTTTCCTTGGTAGTAATTGAGTCATGCTTCCTATTTTAGCTGCGTCTTTAAACTACATCAAAATTAATTTCATATTTCTTTGGTTTAATCGATTAGATTATTTGTGATCGCTGCCAAGCATATTTTGTTGTAGGGAAAATAGCAGGCCATTTCACTTCTTGCTACCGTAATGAGTAAGTTTATTTCTCGCAACCAGCAACGAATGGAACACTGAAACTGCTATCGATTTACGATGGACAATTTTATTTAGGGCGCATATAAGATTCTACAACACTGCCATATCATTCGCCTCCTTTTCCGCATTTCAGCAATAGATTCCTTACAACAGCCTATATTACAGAAAATATACGGGATAACATTCATTGTTACACAAATTAATCCAGTAGTATTTGATAGAACAGTATTGTCTGGAGGAATCGCAAAAATTACAATTCCTAAGAAAAGACCAAAAGGTATTACTTACTTATAAAATAAGAGGCCTACAAGATTTTGTAGTCTCTTGATCACCTAAGCAAGATCTCTTAGTGGAAAAAAGTGATTCTGCCCTCTACATTTCAGAGTGTTTCACGAAACATGAAGCAGCTATACCAAGATGCTAAGTCTTTTGTTCAAAGATGACAAACCTTACATTTTCTTAACTCTCACCTACAATCCGCAATGACCTGAAATAGCTACTGGATTACTCTCACATGAAAAACTCGCTGATCGTCCTGACATTGTTACTTGCGATTTCGCATTGAAACTCAAGAACTGAAGACAGTTAGGTTCAAGGAAAAGTATTTGGCATATAAAACATTCAGAGGGAGTATGTTTCACTATTATGGAAGCAAATAACTTTCGAAATGTCAAGTATTCTTCACTGAAAATAAATCTGAAATATTTTTATTTGAACGTCTAATGAACTTAGGTTTGCAGCAGCATTTGCTGCACAATCCACTAGTTTTAATAGAGCAATAGAAGAAAATTGGTAGGAAAATTAAAATTTCACTAGGCTATACTATAATATTGTACAAATCCTAATTAATCACATGGTGCCACATTAATAGCAATTGTAATGTTTCACGCCCTTTTCTTTGTTTCCCTTTTTTTTAATTTAATACCTATGTTAACATATGTATAATAATTTTTTGAGGATATACTGAGTCCGTAAGGGCTACCCTCAATGGTGGGCAGTTTAGTATTATTATTATTTAAAATATGGACATTGCGATAGTTGTTTTCTTTACAGTCCGACACGGTTTAATAAACTAGTGTGATAAATGAAGTTTTGCCAATTTAAGGGTTAAATCGAGAGGATTTTACTATCTTCCTTTCAGCAAATACCTTACTATAATAATACTGGACAGCTAGCAGTTCTGCGCGCGATCGACGCTGGTGCTGCTACCTAGGCGGCCGGTGTGGAAATACTCGCGAAACAAGCTGTAATCAACTGCAATGTATATTGTTGCTGGGCTAGTTAATAGTGTTATTAATTAGTGCTGTGTTAAAATGTAAGGGTGTATATATCATGTGCTGTTTATAATTGCTAGAAAATTACAGATAAATTGCTCCAAATCATACTTTCGATTTCCGAGGGATCATAAAACGTGAGTCAACGTCATTCTTTAGTAGGCCTAATTCCTTCTTCTTTGTGTTGATGAAAAACACAAATTAGCTTTTTATTTAGACCTAATAAATGAATAGAAGTTAAAATGTATCTGAAATTTTAAGGTTTTATCAAATTAAATTTTATTGTTGTCCACATGCCTTTACTAATTATTACAAGCATCAGATTTCTATCAATTTTATTTTTGCAGTTGTCAGCAATGCGTATATAAAGCATTATTGTAAATTCATTCCTAATATCAGAATTGATTTCGTCTCATTAAACCAAAGAAAAAATATGTAACAATTAATTACATTAAATATTATTCAACATTTCTTAATTGTTTCATATATTAGTCCACATTAGTAACTCACGTTTTAAACAATAGTCGAATCCCGCTATGTTAATATTTGTATTTGTGGACGTAATTCCACGCCGCTCCGCTAGATGTCAGGTCCGCGATATTTCGCACTCACTTCAAACTGCTAGTATACAGCTGTCCGGTATTATTATAATAAGGTATTTCCTTTCAGTGCTCTAGCGGTTTCTATGCCCATTAAACCCGAGGTTCTCGTGTTAGACATTAATGGACAGTATTATTACTTTAAATAAATAATGAAAAAGCAATTAGAAACATCTTTTATGAAATGAAATGCGTACTTTGTCCAAGCAACACATCTACATTTAACATTCTGAGGGCAATATAATGCCAAGCAACACTTAACTATATTTCAGTTTTTGATGTTAATTCTTCTTCAGAAAGTGGAAAATATTCAGAATCAGAGCTGGAATTAGTTCCTTCATCATTTGATTCATTAGAAAACTTCAGCTTCCTCCTATGTACCATTCTCTCCAAACTATCTTTGTTGCTTGACATTGTCTTGCAGTTATAGAAGATGCGTGAAGTATTAGGGTAAGAACATTCAACGGATAATAGAGCCATCTGTTAGGTTTTCTGCAGAAACTCTTGACACCATAATTTTAAATGTATTATTTCCCATGAGATAGCATGATTAGTTCAATTTAGCCAAAAATGTGGCTTGGCACTTTCTTGCCGAGACGCCCTCAATTGTTTCCTCTAAACCCGGTAAGGATAGAATACATGACTTTTCCTTGTTAATGGTTTGCACACAATTTGTGCTGGCATTTTCCATTGTCAATTTCCATCAGTGAGTTGAGTGATCTGTACTGAGAAATACATATTTTCAACAATCATTAGATCCACAGTGCAATAACGCATTTTTCTTGTTCAAACGTAGCCTATCCACTGAAGTACGAGTTGTGTTTATGCTTCGGATAACGTTTCTTCTTAACGAGAATGGAATTTGTTTCTCTCCACTTATGAAATAATTCAACGCACTGTTTTGATGGTCATGTAGTCTTTCAGAAACGCTGCCGAAACTTGCGTAATCACAACTCGTATTACTCCTGTTTGTTTTATATTTATTTTGACTTAAGTTTCAGATTTTTATATAATTTTCTTGAAACATTTTTCGTTTTATTTTTAATAATAATCTGTTGTGTATATGTACTGTATATATACATAACTTATACAAATAATTATTCGGTATTTCAAACATTTATTGAAAGTATTGTTTATAGCGTCCCGCGCCGTGGCGTCGCGGTCTAAGGCATCCCGCCTAGGACTCGCGTTACGGAATGCGCGCTGGTTTGAGTCCTCATGGGGGAAGAAATTTCTCATGAAATTTCGGCCAGTGTATGGGACCGGTGCCCACCCAGCATCGTGATGCACTTGGGGAGCTACGATAGGTAGCGAAATCCGGTTGCGAATACCAGCTATAACGGCTGAGGGGGGATCATCGTGCTAACCACACGATACCTCCATTCTGGTTGGATGATCGTCCACCTCTGCTTCGGGATGTGGGCGTGAGGCCAGCAGCCGGCTGGTCTGTCTAGGCCCTTCACGGGCTGTAGCGCCAAAGATTATTATTATTGTTTATAGCAGCATACAATTTATTGTGTCAACCGACTGCACCTGCATATATGATACACCGGCCGCTTTTTCCACCGTTTTGAGCATAACAGTCACTGGAAGCAACTATCCAACTCTCCTGGCTGAGAACCCGAAAAGAATTATTTCATAATAGTCACTAACTAGGTACCTACCTTGTGCTAAATGTGACCAAAAATTGGACTTCACTGGTGATAAAATACAGAGAGAAAAAAGTTAAAAAAGGTGAATAAAACTGTCTTGTTTTCTGAACTCTGAAGTTAATATCGTACGAAAGTTTAATGCATATTAATAGCTGCGCCATAAATGAAAATTACTGTTATTGCCGCATTCATCAACCGAAGAGTAGATAAATTTCTATTCGACCTTCAGTTTTAAAATTCTTCCAGAATAATGTCACTTAAAATTAATATAGTTTTCTGGTTTATAGACCTACTCCGTTTATACATATTTCATTCCAAAAATATGTGTTATGAGTTTTAAGGAATCCATTGGGAGACTTTCAGGTAAACACATGAAGTTGTATTCCTTCAGTTATTGTGTAAATATTTCAAAACTTTTGAGAAGAGAACACTTATACTTTTGTTTTAAAATCGAAAATAAACAAGGAATCTGTGCCTCGTGCAACTGAAATCAATTTAAGAATTTTCAAATGTATACTCTCACATCCTATCTGCTCACCTGTTTGAGCCAATTTCAGATGAAACTTAATGTAAACAAAGTCGATGTCCACTCACGGAGAGAACCAATCTGTGAGCATTTTACGTGGTTAGCCTTTCTACCGGAAATGATGCAGACCCTATAAAAACAAGGACGACATTTTTGAAGTGTCACGTGGTTCATGTTTCCATCCATCCTGTTGCAGGGCACTGCCGCTCCACACCGGACGTCATAGCATTAGGATATTACACGCGTAGAAATAAGCGACCGACGCGACGGGTCCTTGTAATTGAAGCGACCGCGAAACGAGCGCGCTGCGGCAAGATTGCGATTCGCAAAGAATGCCATATTGGATGGAACTGGCTGTTATGTCTTGCTTCCAGAGTTAGCCTACGTGGTTACGTCTTCGAAGAGTCTCACCGCCAGTGCAGCTGTACAGGGCTCAGTTTTCGATTAGAAAGGCAGAGAGATATTCTCCCAGATGATTTTGGATGTACCGTATGATGCCTTGTATTTATCCTCAGTTGCCTCAAGCGATGATCATAGGCTACGTTGATACATGTGCATTACCTTCACGGAGCTGAAGATGATGATGATGATAATGACGACGATAATGATGATAATGATGATGTTGATGGTGATACTGCTTCAGATGAGGAAATCTATGCCAGCGAAACCGATTATAATGGTGAAAGTGACCATGATAACGACAACACGGCGATTATGACGACGAAGTCCCTTTAATGGTGACGAAAACAATAATAACGATGAAGATGCTGACGGATACGGCGAAACCGATGAAGACCACGACTTCGTTGATAATAAATGAGGAGCTCGGTGTGAAAAGAACGTTAGCCGGTTAACGCTGTTATTGCATAAAAAGCTGGTCTTAAATATTATACATTACAAAAGCTTGAATTTTATTACTATACTTACAACTCCATAATATGCGATTAATTACTCTGGTTGACAGTCATTTTGAATCTGGTGTATGATACATCAATTTCATGTCAATATTTTGTTGTAGAATCGGAATATGCCTTCGGAATTATTGCATCATATAAGGTTTTTAGGATATTTTAGATTTTATGTAGAATTTTATTTTTTTATTTTTTGCGTGTTTTTTTTTTCAGGAAATTGTGTAATAGATTAGTGACCCTGCTGGTTACACTCTGTATTTGGATGTAATATACAATGAAACAAATTTCAAAAGAATTTGTTTACATACTGACTGGTGTACTGGGTAATTACAAGAATATGGAGTATAAAATGTTACTGAAAATTCAATTTTTACATTCACACTCTGATTTTTTCCAAAAAAAAAAGAATGTGGTGCTTGTAGTGACGAACAAGGTAAACGCTTTAACCAAGACACTCTTACCATGGAGCGCCGTTACCAAGCTATTCAATGATGGGTGATTACTGTTGGATTCGTTTTAGGGAGACGGATGAGACAGCGTACAAAAGGAAAGCATTATCATCACATTTTGCTGAAGGAAATTGTCATTAATCATTGTAAATAATAAGATCTTGGATTAGTGTAAATAATTTTAGTATTATGTTGGTTGATATGCATTTCTTTGTTACCAAGAACACTGTCGTGGGTCCAGAGTGTTATTTTTTTAGTTCGTTATTTAACGACGCTGCATCAATTACTAGGTTATTTAGCGTCAAAGAGATTGGTGATAGCGAGATGGTATTTGGCGAGATGAGGCCGAGGATTCGCCATAGATTACCTGGCATTAACCTTACGGTTGGGGAAAACCTCGAAAAAAAAAAAAACAACCAGGTAATCAGCCCAAGCGGGTATGGAACCCACGCCCGAGCGCAATTTCAGATCGGTAAGCAAGCGCTTTAACCGACTGAGCCACGCCGGTGGCCTCTGAGTGTTATGTTTATATTTAAAATGGTAAATGTTTGCCAGAATTGTATTACTAGCTTAGTGTGTATCTGGAAAATGTGACGTGATAGAAAGAAACGAATTTTTCCATTGAATTCAGCACTCAAAAATTAGGTAAAACCACCTACTTACAAACCAGATACAGGAAAAAAGTTTCCGTTTGTTGACTAGTGTTATTACCATATACAAAGATTTTGTTCCTAACAATTTTAAATTTCTTATCCAATTTTTCTGAGGAGTGATTGTTTACATTAATACTGTTATTGCACCCAATTCCTCAATTTATTATGACAGTAACGATGAATAATGATAATGATAGGATTGATGGCGATGATTCGATAAGAATGATGACTGGTGATAACAGGAACAGGGATGATGACGAGGAAAGCGATGATGATGACAGGGACAGTAGTGATATTGAAGATGATAAGGATGATGACAATGGCTGATAGTGACGACTCTGAGTAATGATGACGATGACAGAGATAAAGAAGTCCTTGGGAGGGATGACAATGACTCTGATAGGAATGATGACGATGAATATGCTGATAGGAGTGGTGACGATGATTGACAGGGACTGCGATGTCGCTGATACGGGTGGTAACTGTAACTGATAGGTATGGTGACGATGTTAGGCGGTGATAAGGATGGTGACGATTGCTGATAGGAATGGTGATAATTTATGACGATGGTGATGACGTTGATAGGGGTGGTGACTATGTTAGACGATGATAGGGATGGTGACGGTTACTGACAGGGATGGTTGTAATAGAGATGACGATGAAAAAGATGATGATGGCAGTGAGAGGAATGATAACGGTGACAGATATGATGACGCTGACAGTGATGACGACGATGACTGATAGGAACAATGATGACCCTGATGGAAATGATGACAATGACTGATATGGACTGTGATGACATTGGTAGGGATGGTGACGATGACGAACAGGCATGATGATGATAATAGAAAAGGATGGTGATTTTACTGACAGTGATGGTGGCGACAACTGATAGGGATGGTGATGACTCTGGGAGGGATAGTGACGATGTTAGGCGATACGATAATGGGGATAATAACGACAACTGGTAGGGATGGCGATGACTCTGGCAGGGATAGTGCCGATGTTACACGATAACGATGCGATAATAGGGATAATGACGACAACTGGTAGAGATGGCGATAACTCTGGCAGGGATAGTGCCGATGTTAGGCGATAGACGATGCGATAAAAGGGATAATGACGACAACTGATAGGGATGGCGATGACTCTGGCAGGGATAATACCGAAGTTACACGATAACGATGCGACAACTGGTAGAGATGGCGATAATTCTGGCAGGGATAGTGCCGATGTTAGGCGATAGCGATGCGATAAAAGGGATAATGATGACAACTGATAGGGATGGCGATGACTCTTGGAGGGGTAGTGCCGATGTTAGGCGATAGAGATAAAAGGGATAATGACGACAACTGATAGGAATGGCGATGACTCTAGCAGGGGTAGTGCCGATGTTAGGCGATAGAGATAAAAGGGATAATGACGACAACTGATAGGAATGGCGATGACTCTGGCAGGGGCAGTGACGATGTTAGGCGATGCGATAAAAGGGATAATGACGCCAACTGATAGGAATGGCGATGCCTCTGGCAGGGGTAGTAACGATGTTAGGCGATAGGCGATGCGATAAAAGCGATAATGACGACAACTGATAGGGATGGCGATGACTCTGGCAGGGGTAGTGACGATGTTAAGAGATAGGCGATGCGATAATAAGGGTAGTGAGAAAACTGACAGGCGTTACTAAGGATGGTTGCGATGGAAAGGATAATTATGAGAGTGAGAGGAATGTTAGTGACATATAGTGATGACGATGATCGGGACAATGATGACATTGATAGAAATGGTGATAATGACTGATAGGGAGAGTGATGAGTTGGTAGCGATAGTGACAATAACTGATGGGCATGGTGATAACAATTCATAGGAACGGTAATGACACTAATAGGGATGATTATGATGACGGTGATGCTTTCAAGGTCTCAATTATATTCGCCGTTTCTCACACACATTGAATTTCGAAGCTGGATAATTTCTTCGTTTGAAAGTGTCGTTCAATAAAATACTACTGCTGCCACCACTACTAAAACTACAACTACTACTGCTATGATAATATTACTGCTACTACCGCTGCTACCACTACTAATACTGCTGCTATACATTTTATGAGTAACAAACAGGAGTATGTGCTCTCGCCGATCGTTCTTCCATACCCTTCCTGGAAGGAAATGAATGTGGTGCATGGAACTCTAAATTAGAATACTCTACCATGCGAGGAAACGTCGATAAAATTATTCATTTCCTTCATACCTATACGACACAATACGTAGTTAAAGTGAACTATAAAAATATAGAGGAAGAGAAGAAGGGAGGTATGTGGTTCTGTTTTTATTCACAACATCCTCTTCTCATACCATATGTGATATGTGTGAATATGAAGACTCTTTTTATTATGTACTTGCCGTGTTATTGTTACCAGTTCTCCATTTGTTCGATCATCTACCTAGCATCTTTCTCATAAGTGTAAAATATGAGTAAAAAGTAAGAAATGTACATGTATGCCACAATATGAGAATAGACACCTACACTCGTGCCTCGCCTATTGGATTGTGGGTCGAATTGTTCCATCACACGTCACATTTCTCTACAGAAACTAATTTCCTTCAACTGAAATCTAAATAAATAAATAATAAATAAGTATTAATAAACAATTAAAAATATATAAATAAATAAAATTGAATAAATAAATAGGTAAATAAAATTGAATAAATAAATAGAATAAAATAAACAATTTACTTGATAATAATAAAGAGTTCACTTAGGTCAAGAAACCACTGTTCAATTATTTTTAAATTATGTTTCTTGCTCCCCACCAAATTAAAATCCTACATACGCAACACCGAAAGTTACCGAGCAATTGCTCATAGTGGGTTGAGAGAAAACTCCGGAAAAAACCTCAACCAGACAACTCGCCCCGACCGGGAATCGAACCCGGGCCACCTGGTTTAGGGGCTAGACGCGCTAACCGTTTCTCCACAGGTGTGGACTGTACGTATGTATGTATGTTCTCTATATAAAGCTACACGCTTTGACCGATATGTACCAAAGTTTGCACATTTAACCTTCATAATCTGGAGGAAAACATAGGCTACATTAAAATTGTGCAAATCGACGTTAAATTAATTAAAAAAAATAAAAATAAATACAATCAAACATTCATGTAGGCCTATAATATTAAAATGCAATCTTCTGTAGTCAATTGTTCTTTATTATTGTCTGTTGTATTCAACATTGACTTTTGTGAGACCATGGAAATTATAAAACGAAATTAAATAACAACTAGTGGCTTGTGCAGCAAATGCTGCAAAATAAGTTCATTAGACGTTCAAATAAAAATGTTTCAGATTTATTTTCAATGAAGAATACCAGATATTTTGAAAGTTATTTGCTTGCATAATAATGAAACATACTCCCTCTGAATGTTTTTTATGCGAAATACTTTTTCTTGAACCTATCCACCTTCAGTTATTGAGTTTCAACGCGAAAACGCAAGTAACAATGTCAGGACGATCAGTGGGAGTAAAGCAATAGCTATTTTATTTAGATCATTGAGGATTGTAGGCGAAAGTTAAAAAAAATGTCAGGTTTGCTATGCTTTCGAACAATAGACATAGCATCTTAGTATAGCTGCTGCATGGAGAGTTTCAAATGTAGAGAGTAAAATCATTTTATCCTGCTAAAGATCTTGCTGAAATGATCGGGAGACTACAAACGTTGTAGGCCTCTTATTTTATCAATAAGTAACACATTTTGGTCTTTCCTTAGAAACTGTAATTTTTGCGCTCTCTGGAGCCAATACAGAAGAGAATAACGCATATAAATATCTACACCACACCGCCATTATGTATATGAAAAAAACCCAACCCCACTTGATTAATAACTATAAAAATATTTGATTTTTAATAAAAATATTATCTTACGTAAGTTTTGTTGTTATATATAGCCGCCACTCATTAAATAATAGAAATGAAGATCTAATTTAAGATATTCTCTACATCTACTTACATAACCCCAAAACGTTTCACTTTCATATCATCAATATAGCATTAATATGTAGGTATAATTAATGAAAAATAGTCACATCATGGCATTAACTATAATAATGTTTCATTTCTAATGGTAATAATGTCATCAACCTCAAGTTTTGTAGATTTTAATATCCAATACATAGCTGTACTCAGAAAAATACACACCGCAGAACCAGACCTGTAAATTATTTTTAGTAATTCTTGAAGTTTTTAATAACACATTGAATTTGAGTTCTAAATATGTCAGCAATCCTGCAAGTCATGGCCTTCGTGTAATATCGTATTGTTTACTGTAGTGTGTGTTTTCTTTTATACTGAAATGCAATTACTTAGTTCTCAAAACTGACGAAAGATGAACTTTGGAAAATAGGAAAATTACGCAGGAAAACTAACACTTCACTGAAAGTTACTATTTTTCTGAAAATCCTTGGATGCCAAGCTTCAAAATGACGGGTCATTCATTAAAATCCGTTGAGCCGTTTTCCCGTAATTTCCATTACCAGTTCAAATTATATATATATATATATATATATATATATATATATATATATATATATATGTTGATACATCATGAAGGCCAAAATCTAAATAATTTATGCAACAAGTATTTTGATGAAGTCGAGAACCGTATTATGAATTTCTCGATGCAGTTGTAGATAGTGAGCAGACTTTGTTTTATCCAACTGAATTCTTGAATTCTTTGAAACCACAAGGATTGCTACCACATAATTTAATACTTAATATTGAAATCACCAAAATTACTCTTGCGAAATATTTACCCACCAAAATTGTGCAATGGAACAAGAACTGGTGTGAAAAAACTCATGCAAAACGTAATAGAAGTGATAATATTAACTGAAAAACGAAAGGAGAAGATGTTTTTATCCCACAAATTCCTATGATACCCACTAACATGCCTTTAGATTTTAAGGAACTGCAATTTCAGTGCGACTAGCATTTATAATGGCCATATTAAAATGAAGCTCGAGGACAGTCGCTCAAAGTTGCAGACATTAACTTAAAAATTGCGTTTTTTTTTTTCACATTCTCAGCTATATTTTATACAAAGGAGTAGGAAAAAGAAAGATTTTACACATATCAAAAAGGAATTTAATGATACTTTGGTCATGTTGCTAATGTAGTATGTGAATGTACTTCAGCCGACTGAAAATAACACTGTATTAATTCTCAAAATATTGTTGTTCTTTCCTGAAAATGTGTTACTGCGATAATATAATCAAGTTGCCAATGTAATATGTTATGCGTTGTGGAAATAACAATTTCTTAATTTCTAAATTCTGGTATACGTCTCTCAATATATTAGTCTTTATGTTAAAAATGACTTATTGCGAGTTTATATTAGATTAGATTAGATTTATTTATTTAACCTGGTAGAGATAAGGCCGTCAGGCCTTCTCTGCCCCTCTACCAGGGGATTACAACTATAACATGAACAATAAGATTACAATTAATATTAAATTTACAATTACAATTACAATAAAAATTAAAGTACGACAAGAATACCTGATTAATGAATGCTAGACATTTTATCATAGAAGTTAAGAACAAAGAATATTTTTGTATTTACTAAATTACAAATTAAACCTACAATAACAAAATTCTATAGTGATGAAATTATCGGATATTGAGATATTTTATGGTAGATTAAAAGAACTATTTACAAGAAACCATGTCTGAACGAGTCTCAATTACTGACCAAGTGCCTAGTAAGTTTGCGTTTGAATTGAATTTTATTTCGACAGTCCCTGATGCTAGCAGGTAACGAATTCCAGAGTCTTGGCAGGGCTATTGTGAAAGAGGATGAGTATGAGGAGGTGCGATGGGATGGTATTGTTAGTATTGTTTCATGACGAGAGCGTGTGTTCAGACTGTGGTGGGAAGAAAGGTAAGTGAAGCGAGACGACAGGTACGAAGGAATAGAAGAGTTCAAGATTTCGAAGAGAAAGAGAAGTGAATGTAAATTTCTTTTCTTATCTAGTTTAAGCCAACCTATTGCTTCCAGGGATGGGGTAATATGATCATATTTACGAACATTGCTTACAAAACGTACACACAAATTATGAGCACGTTGAAGTTTCATTTTGTTGTCGCTGGAAAGGTCAGTCAGTAAAATGTCAGCATAGTCAAAATAGGGAAATACAAGGTCTGCACAAGGGACTTTTATAAGCAAGAGGGAAGATGAACATTTATCCTTTTTAGCACATGAATAATAGAATATACTTTTCTGCAGGTTTCTGTGATTTGCATGTCCCAGTTGAGATTATTATCCATGTGAATGCCAAGATTTTTTACCGAAGAACTGAAAGGGATATGCACTGTACTTACTTTAACGGGGGAAATGTCGAGGTGCTTTACAGCGTCGGTTTGCCGTTTGTGTCCTAATATGATTGCTTGTGTCTTTCCAGGATTGATATTAAGATGGAATTTCTTTGTCCATGTCACAATCGAGTCAATGTCTTTGTTCAATTTATCTATAGCGTCATTTATTCGATCTAAGCGGGAAGAGATGTAGCATTGAAGGTCGTCAGCATACAAGTGATAGTTACAATGCCTTACATGAGATGTAATATCACTGACATATATTGTGAACAACAATGGTCCGAGTACCGAACCCTGTGGTATACCTGATGTTATGTTAAACCAGGAAGAGCTTCGATTCCCGGATACAACACATTGTTGTCTTTCCCGTAAGTAGGATTCGAACCAACTCACAGCAGTCTCTGACAAATGCAGATTTCTCAATTTATGGGTGAGCAGGTCGAAATTTACAGAGTTGAAAGCTTTGCTAAGGTCAAGAAGTGTTATTGTATCTGTATTCTCTATATAAAATACAAATATTACATTACCATTACCATTTATATTTTGGCCATTGATGAATCTATTGGGTTTGCATTTCTCTGGATTTTTTACTAAACAATTTCTGTCTTTCTAAATTATTCTGTAGTGCTTTTATTCTGGATCTTTATGGTCACCCTCATTGAGGGCAGATAATTTCGTTTAAAATTTATCTTTCTATAATTATACATCTTGATTAGATAACTTTTAACACTGTATCACTTCGGAATATGTTATAATATATGAATATTATAATTATTAATATATTCTGAATTTGTGAGATATAATTTCTCAAGTCATATTAAAAAAAAAGGTGGTCAAGGGATAAAAAGCGTCAAATATAAATTAATTTATATACATAACTTATATGTTGATTCTTTGGTACGACCGATAGAGAGACAAATTTTGGCTCTCCATGACACCCCAACGGGTTCAGACTAGGAACAAGGGAAGTCCCTGTTTATCGTCAGCTGTCTCTGAAATTCAAATGAAAGCATACATATACATGAAATTACTTCAAATGCATAGCTTCAATGTACAGATCTTATAATTATTTCATCTCTGTCTTTGTGCAACGTAACATTTGTGGTGAATCTCCTATATCGCTTCTGATTTCTTGGAGGACCTAAAATATAATTGAATTTTAATAGTTATGAAAACAACTATTTTAAAGTATACATCAATTACACAAATTTTTAAACAATTAAGTTTAATAAACATTATTAAATAACTGAACTTACTTTTTCATACAGTGGAGCCAAGTAATTCTTTGTCAATGTGGACTCACCAGGAATTTGCCTTTTAGTGTATTTCTGCAAAAATCCGCGAAGTAATAGATTGTCCAGTTTCCTCCAAGATATATTAGCTGCTACTAGGGCTTCACAGAGGTTCGCACTAAATGTATCATTTTCATTTTGTTTTGGATTCAAATTAAGCAAAGGTTGATAATTATTTTTCGTTGCATTTTTTATGTGAGACGCAGTCTGCAAATGCTGATCCACTTGAAACTTTTTTGTGCAGTTCACCTATT
This sequence comes from Periplaneta americana, assembly GCF_040183065.1. NCBI lineage: Eukaryota > Metazoa > Arthropoda > Insecta > Blattodea > Blattidae > Periplaneta > Periplaneta americana. The sequence goes on along the minus strand of NC_091124.1, from coordinate 141,032,184 downwards.
AATTAAAACATTATTCAATTTTAAAATACGCAACTGTATGTAATATGTGTCTTTGTAAATAAAATAATTAAAAATGTTTGTGGATAAATATTTAAAAAAAGTGCAAAAGCTTACTTTCTTCGAACAAACTTGACAAAATATACGTTTTCCATCTGATATTAAAGTCTTCTCTCCATCAGTCCAGCTTTTCAGAAGAGTAGTACTTGAACTTTTGTTTTTAGGCATAACGAATATTACAACAAACCACCATGAAACAAACGAACCGAATAAATGCATGGAACGTTGACAGTCAGTTTGAATTTTGGTGTTAAAATATAAACCAATTCATTCTATTGTTGAAAGGGAATACTGTCAGCCCGCGATAGTTTTAAAGAGGCGAAAAAAAAAAAAACGAGTGCGCGACGTGCTGCTTAACAATGTAGTCTGTGCTAACGAAGTAGACGTTGTCGAGTGAGATGGGGGAAGAGAGTATTGTTTTCTCGCTGTTTATATTTTTACAGAATAAAATATTTATTTCTGCATTAAGTTAGTATAAATATGCAATTACACTGGTCAAAAAAGTTAAGCATATTTCCAGTTTACCCAGTAATACCTGATATTTATGTTTCTTTTGGTTTTATGTGGCACGTGTTATGTTTACCAATTCAAACTCTTTCATTTGTTTTAGTCTGCATCACTAGGTAACGTCCAAATCACGGCTAGTAAAGAAAAGCCTGTAATTCGAGCAAAGTTCAGTCAGTGTCATTTTGCTTCATAGTGCTTCATAGTGCAGTAAACAAAGTCTGTAATTCGAGCAAAGTTCAATCAGTGTCGTTTTGCTTCATGGTGCTTCATAGTGCAGTACAGTGGCTCGGAACACCCTTACAATGGCAGACCGCATCAAAATCATCACTTTGATGGAACAAAACATGAGACAAGTTGATGTTGCTAACATCCTTCATGTGAATCAGAGTATTGTCTCCAGACTGTGGAGAAAGTTCCAGGAAACCCAGTCAATAGCAGATCGACCTCGCGAAGGCCGTCCACGCAAAACAACACCAGGTCAGGACCGGTATGTAAGGTTATCTGCACGTAGGAACCCTATAGCCTCAGCTACAACTCTGCGCCATGACCTGCGCGAAGCCACTGTGTTGTTGTAAGTAGCCAAACTGTGCGCAGTAGACTTCATGACATAGGGTTGTATGCTCGAAGACCACTCAAGACTCCAGCACTCCGTCCACATCACAGGGGTGCTCGTGCAAGATGGGCTAGAGCACATGAGAATTGGACACGAGGCCAATGGACCAGAACTTTATTCTCAGACGAAGTGAGAATGGGCCTACACCCTGACAACAACTCTATTCGCGTATGGAGACGAACAGGGGAACGAAATCATCCCTCAATGACCGTGGAACGTCACCAACAGTTTGGTGGTTCAATCTTGTTTTGGGCAGGTGTCATGTTTGGCCGCCGCACACCACTGGTTTCAATAGAGGGAAACATGACTGCTGCCGTGTATGAGAACAACATCCTCCAACCCATAGTAAGTGGTTTTGCAGAGACTGTAGGAGAAGGGTTCACTCTACAGGACGATAATGCTCGGCCTCATCGTGCTCATAGTGTGCAGCGGTATCTTGTAGAACATGGGATCCGAAGAATGGATTGGCCAGCATGCTCACCGGATATGAACTGCATAGAGCATGCATGGAGCTTTCTCAGGAGAGCCATTTCCAATCGTCCACATCACCCATTAACGATTCAAGAACTCAGGAATGCTGCCTTGGAAGAATGGGACAATTTGCCTCAGGAGAGCTTAGATGCATTGGTACTGAGTATGCCCCGTCGCATACAAGAGTGCCTCAGGGTTCGTGGAGGACCAACACGTTATTAAACAGGGTACTGAAAGCACCATCTCCTTTTCTTTGATGATGTACGAATTTCAACTTCCCTTATCTTTTCCGTTGTTTCCAAACAATGCAACTTTTTCATTTCATATTGAGTCCATTGTTAACAAATAGTGTATTTCTACTTTTAAGTTTATTCTGTGGAACCAAGAAACCCAATTATAATTTATCTATTTTATTTTAATTAATAAAACAGTTATATGCCTAATTATGCTTAGCTTTTTTTGACCAGTGTATATGCTCTAAAAGTATAAACTTGCCATAACGTTACAGATATGCTCAAATATGCACAATAAAATTCTGCATACTAATTCCAAACAACAAGAAAGATGTTTATGTTTTGTCTGCATATCGTCAAGTTTAAAGAAAGGAACATGCAACTATGCAAAATCCACAGCCTAGTCATGACTAGAGATGGGAAAAGTTGTTATTTTCTCGTAACAGTTCCAACTGTTCCAGTTCCACGAAAATACTAGGTTCCAAATAACTGTTCCAAAATAACAGTACCATCATATATTATATAGCCTACGCCGAAGTTCGTTCCACAGCACTGGATCGAATCCCTCTCCTCCAGTGTTTCCCCCCCCCCTTTGTGGCCTGACTCCATGTTGTTACCATAACAGATAAATTCTGTAGGATCAGAAATTAATTTTTACACACACACACACACACACACACACACACACACACACACACACACACACACACACACACACACACATATATATATATGTATATATATATATAATTTAATTTGGAAACTACACCAAAATAAAACACACCAGGAATGAACGAAACTCCTCCAGAGTCAAGTCCCTAAATTCAGTTTTGTCATTCTGTGAAGCGTGTGACACAATTTATTTATGTTAAAACCCTTTAGTCAAAGTAGTTTATGCAATCATTTGGGGAAAAAAGGCAAAATTATAAGTCTAGTGCCAAGAGAAAGTCCAAAAGTCATACTGACAGTACTGACACCACGAAACCAGTTACGTTTATATCTATGCACGACGCCAGTTCAGGATTAAAAGTTGGTACTGATTTTGTCCCTGAAAATTGTTAAAAGTAGCCAGATCTAATGACAAAGTCGCTAAATTGACAACACTGCAGCAACGGTTGTCATAAAGTAGTTCCATACACGGCCGACTTGATGCTAGCTACGCTTCGCGAAGGGACCGTCAAGTCGGTCATGTCCCATAACATCGAGTATATTGTAACATGTAACAGCAAGTATTTCGTATAATAACAGGTACAGTACTACTAGTATATAATGTAACAGTGGTATTTTGGAACAGGCCGTTACGTTATTTTATAGTCATGTCATAACTCATAATGCAGTTCCATAACATCGAGTATTTTTTGTAACAGCAAGTATTTTATATAACTGGAGTATTTAATGTAACAGTGTTATTTTGGAACAGGCCACTGGAAGAGCCACGTACTCTAGTACGTAATGTAACAGTGGTATTTAGGAACATTTACGTACGTACGACTAGTATGCAATATAACAGTGGTATTTAGGACGCTAAATGATCACATACTTCCCTGTATGCCATGTGATGCAGTACGATGTCATAATGAGTCAAGATGTGAATTCCTGGAAATGAAATCTTTTCTAATGCTAAATTGAATTCGTAGATCAGGTTTGTTCGAAGCAGGAAATATAATGTAATTTTAAATTATTTGTAACTTGGTCACGAAATCGAAATGGATCCCAGTGGTAAATAAAACCTAACCTATTCTTCCTCTTCTGCTTAGCCAACGGTCACAATAGTGTTCAATTTCTCCAAAAATGCATAAATAAAAGCTATAATCATTTCGGCCGCGCTAAAATTCATATTAATAATGTACCGTCATGAATAATAATAATAATAATAATAATAATAATAATAATAGTAATAGTAATAATGATAATAATAATAATAATAATAATCTCATTGTAATGAAATATGAAAATTTACCGTTGTACTTTTTTTAAACAAAAGAACTTCAATAATACAGTCATGTTTCAACAGACTTTAGTTTAATTTCAAGAATTGGTAATGAAACTAAAACTGTAAAATATTTGGAAATAAAACATAACCTATATATTTTCATCTCCCTTGATAAAATTCACAATGTAGTTACTATAATACAGGCATTATGTTATTTAATAGAATCCTATACTCAATTGACATCAGATCCAAGACAATGTGTACATTTTTTTAAAGACGATCTTCGTATCTTTACTGTTTATCTTTTACTTTAGTTTCCAACATTTATTTCAGTACGACGAAAGGATTCCTAATTCTGCTTTCAAACAGTAGCGACAACTTATATGGGCTCGTGGGATCCGAGCCCACCCAATATCGTGTTGTGAGATTTGTTTAACTTAAGTCTCGTCAAATGTTTGAGCCCACCCACTGTTTTCCAAAAGTTGGCGTCACTGCTTTCAATAGTACCAAACATGTTCCGTTCTGTGGAACAGGCGTTGTCATAATGTAGTTCCAAAGTGAAAAGAGTATTTGTAACCGCAAGTATTTCAAGCAACACTGTTATTTTGGAACATAGTGTTCCAAGGTGCTGTTACTTTTTGGAACAGTTCCAAACAAGGAACAGTTCCAAAATAACTGTTACGTTATTTTTTCCCCACCTCTAGTCATGACAGACGTTCAAAATGTAGTAAGGTGGGTGCTCCTGTTATGGCCATGTTCCTGATATGGCCACCCCCTATTGTGAATTAGTTGACCAAAAAATCCGCTAAATTGCAGCAGCATCCAATGAAAGGGCATTCTGGTATGTCACTTGATCGTTTCCCATCCAGTCAGGTTGAGCAATATGACGTCAGTTGCCTGTTTTGCGTATTTCATGTGACCTCTTCTTATTTTTCTCTGGTAAGTCTCCTTTGTTTTATGCATGTTTTTCAAATACTTGTTCCATGAAAGCCATCGTACTCCATTCAGTTTTTAATGTTCTTTTGATTGGTGTTGTCGTTGATGGCGTATCTTTTGCGAATTGTTCATAATCAAACGATTTTTCGTGAAAGCTTACTTGCTCCTGATATGGCCATATCAAATGTACCATGGCCATATCAAGTTCATTTCACTTTTATTTTTTCACCTGACAAATTTACATGACTTATAGCTGGGATTACGCAAAAATTTTGTATTTTAAGAAAAAATGACGTCATAATCACATGTTTTTTAATCTGAATTAGTAGAAAATACGTTACGTTGTAATGGAAACTTTTTTCTTTTTGCAAATGTGCTGGAAATGTTTGTCATTAGTAGACAATACAGTCCATATAACTTAAGTATTCGCTTTAGTGGAAGCTTTAGAAATTTCGTTTCAGATATAAAGTAATGTCGGTCAACATGAATAAGAGGGGATTATGGGCTGAAGAAGCCATTTCCAAGGCAGTGAGCGGTATGAAGAGTGGAAAGTTCTCAGTTTAAGGCGCAAGTAAAACGTTTTGTGTACCTAAATGTATCTAAACGTACTTTACGCCGCTATTTGGAGAAAGATAGCCCATTAAAGAAGTCAAAGTTAGGTGGGAGAACCACCTTGACACCAGAACAGCTGTGCCAGACAATATTCCGTTTGTCTTCTGTAGGTTATCCATTGACTCCTAACATTCTGAGCCTGGGCTGGGTTCAGTGTTTGAGCTTTGCGTCGTGCAACGCCAGGGTTCCTCTTCAAAAAACTGTCGAAACACATACGACCAGCAGTCCCTTTAAAACGGTTTGTCAGGAGGACGAAGTCAAGGACATGCGACTCTGCGAGTCTGTAAGAATTTCTACCACGAAGAGTGTGTTTCCCTCACTGCTGCTGACAAAGACATTTTTGTCTCAATTGCAATCAGTAATTTGTTTTCAAAATCTTATTTTTGTCTTGTAAGTACTCTTCTCTTGAATGATTATTAATTTTTGTTTTTTGAAGTTAAATTTTATGTCAATTTTGTAAACAACTTAATTTTTTATGGAAAAACCTGTTTTGATTACACTTTTGAATTATAAAAAAGATTATTAAGTATCATGTTTATTCATTTTACACCAAAATTATTTAATTTTAGCACAAATGCGCTATCAAACTGAAAACAATTACGATTTGTAGAACATGGAACAAGGGTGGACATATCATGTGCACATGTTCCTGATATGGTCACTAGGTGGACTTTTGGAATTTGGGACTTTTTGGACAATTAAAGCTATTTTTATTGGGAAAGGAAATTGTTTTAAGAAAGTCCATTAGATTGAGAACGAGTAAAAAAAAGTGGTTTACATTTTTTTTTCAAAATGGCGGCTAGAAAAATTCTCAAACCTTAGCATGGCCATATCAGGGATACCTACCTTATATATATATATATATATATATATATATATATATATATAATATATAATATATATTTTGTATGAGTTTCAACTGGCCAGTAAAAAGTATGCACTTGCTTACCAATTTTGGCTCTATTGATGATTATTGAATGACCACTGGGTTCCTTCTTGCTTAATCTCTCTAATATTTTGTATAGAGGGAAGGAAAATGGATATTTTCTGAATCTCAGAAAGTCATAGCTTATTAAACCACGCCTTGAGTAAGTGGTCTTACAGCAATAATACAATGCATGCTGTTGCTTCTCAAGATTTTGGAGGAGGAGGAGGAGGAGGAGGAGGAGGAGGAGGAGGAAGAGGAGGAGGGCGTGAATTTCTCAGAAAATTCTTTGAATAAATATCTGTGGACGCGGACTCAAGTGCACTCGTATTGTAGTTCAAAATTCACAGTCGTAAAATAGTATAGGAAGAGCGACCATATTTTAAAACTTTACTTTAGTTTCTCTGTAATATTTTTCAGTAGCCTCTTCATAGTACCACAGGACTATATAATGATTGTTTTATATTTTTATTATGTACCTATTCATTTTTAAAATAAGAAATATTACAGCAAAAAACCATTAAAAATATTGACTTATTGAATAGTATTTCCTTGTAATTTTTTATAGTTGGTTATTTAACGACGCTGTATTAACTACTAGGTCGACGGAATTGTTAATAGCGAGATGGTATTTGGCAAGATAAGGCCGAGGATTCGCCATAGATTACCTGAAATTCGCCGTACGGTTGGGGAAAACTTTGAAGAAACCAAATCAGATAGACCTTCCAAGCGGAATCAAACCTACGCCTGAGCGCAACTGCGGACCAACTGGCAAACGCGCCTGCCGCCTGAGCTACGCCATTGGCTCCATATTATTATTATTATTATTATTATTATTATTATTGTTGTTGTTGTTGTTGTTCTCTTTGTATTCAATGTTACCTTAGACCATTAGAGTTTCTCTGCTATCTAGTGAACTTGTACAAATTGTAGTAAAACTTATCGGCTATATGGTCAGCAGACACACAACTAAGTGCAAATCACCCTGCATGAAACAAAACAGAATCTGGCTGACTGAAACTGACTCGATTTGCTACAACCAACTAGCCCTTGATAAGAGGGTTAGAGATTGTCACATGAACACATTAACAAGTAGATGAAACGTTTGGTTTGTTCCAAGCAGAGAGAGTTGTGAGTTGTTTCATGTATACTATACTTCGTTCCATAATGTCTGATATGAGAAGCAAACATTTTCAGCAGAGGAGGAAAGAAGTATAATTGCTATTCAGTTAATGGCAGAGACCTCATTTCACGCTGACTTGAAGTTGGGTTGTTTGGACCATGAGAAAAGGTTTAGAAAATAACCAAATTTCTACATACTCGTACCTTCTACACAACTGAAGAATTGTTTATGCTTGTGAATTGAATTATTCTACTTAAAATGACATGTACAATTTTAAATAGCTCAACTAAAATATATTTTTATATTGACTTAATCTGTTTACTATGCATTGTATATTTTTGTTTAGCATAAGTGATGAATTGTATGTGTTGTAAATTGAATAGCAGACTGTGTAGGTCAACTCATGAATTGTTTAAGCTTATAAATTGAATTAATCCCCTTCATATGAATTGTAAAATTTTGTATTGCTTAACGAAAATAAGTTTGTAAATTGAATTAATTTGTTTACTATGATTGTATATGTTTGTATAGTTTGGCTGATGAATTGTATATGCTTTTAAAATGAATAGTAGTCTGTATAGTTCTACTGATGAATTGTATAAGCTGTAAATTGAATAGTAGTCTGTATAGCTCAATTGATGAATTGTATATGCTGTAAATTGTATAGTAGTATGTATAGCTCAACTGATGAATATCTACTTGATATGAATTGTACAAATTCGTATAGCTTAATGAAAGTATGCTTGTAAATTGAATTAATCTGCTTACTTTGTATTGTTTATGTCTATATAGTTTTGGCTGATGAATAGTATATGCTTTAAATTGAATAGTAATCTGTATAGCTCTATTGATGAAATTGTTTGTGTTTGTAATTTGAAGTAGTTTGCATGATATGTATTATCAATTTCTGTATATCGCAACTGATTGAATTGTTTATGCCTTAATTTGAATTAACTTACTTGTTCTGTATTATACATATAGCTCAACTGATGAATAATCGTTCGCGTTTGTAAATTTAATAATCTGATTGGCTATGTATTGTATATTTTTAGTAGAGTCATCGATGTAGCTCAGTCGGCAGACTCGCTGGGCTGCTGATCCGGAGCTGCGTTCGGGCTTGGGTTGGATCGAGGTTTTCCTCAGCCGTGGGACTGAAGCCGGATGGTCTATGGCGAGTCCTCGGCCTCACTTCATTTCACCCCTTTGATCTGATTACCTGGTTGGGTTTTTTCCGAGGTTTCCCCCAAAACAAAAGGCAAATGCCGGGTAATCTTTTGGCGAATCCTCGGACCTCACCTCATCTCACTACATCTCGCCAAAATATTGTACAAAAATTGCAGAAAATTGTAAAAAAAATTGCAGAAAATTACAAAATTGTAAAACTGTAAAAATTGTAAAATATTGTAAAAATTGTAAGGTACACGTACCAAATAACGCCACCTTAACACTTCAGTCACTTTTGCTCTGGAAATAAGTCATGTACAAACACGAAAATTATGAAATAGAAACTGTAGTCTTATCATTACAAAATAGCACAATGAAAATGGATATATTATATATCGAACAAGAATTAGAATTCAAATAGCAAAACTTTGTAAACTGGCGTTGTTAGGAACAGGTTGTCCAATTAACGCCACCTATTTTCTAGTAACCTATACACTTATAATTGTTAGTGAATTATTTTTCCTAAGCAACACAAATTGAACTAAGCGACTAAATTTGAGTTTCTGTTAATAAAAGATACAAAATCACTCAATACTAATGAAAGATTCTTGATCTGAAACTGAAACGCCAGATGCATTAGGATAATATGTTTTCCAGTAACTCCTTACTTAAAAAAAGAGACAATGTGACAAAGTAGAAAGTTATTAAACACAAAAGCATTTACCTTAGTTTAATATGAATGTTTTCCAATAAGTAAAACAAAAAAATTAAGTTATGTAAAATAAAAAAAAATTAAGAGTTCGATAAGCATTTGAACCAATATCATCACTGCACATTCTGAACATTTGTAAGTTGAAAGCTTAATGATTTTCCTGATGTTTTCACACTGATGCTGTACTGTCAGCCTTAGTACTAATATAACCTAAAATTTTTGTCTGTAGACCTTTAACGCCACATGGCGTTAAAGCGCTACTGAGTACTTGATAACAAGACATGCCTGTTTCTCTAACATATTCAAATTTTATAGATAGCAAATACTTTCAATACATAGAAGAATGTTTAAGAATCACGAAAATATATAGTTTAATACAGTTATTATTTGCTCAACACACAAAATAAAATATTGCCTCTTACCTTGATATAAGAACAGTCATTCACTATCAACACACAACAGGAAAATGATGGAATATAATGTCACTCGTAAATGTCAGCGGACAGCTAGTAACTCATTTCATCACTAGATTGCAAGCGAATGCAGGCTACAGTAGTGCACTACCGAAGACTTGTGTCGTTAACAAATTTTAATAGGGTGGCGTTAAAGGTATACATGGCGTTATTTGGCTCAGGGACCTTAATTGTAATATTGTAAAATTTTGACTTGTTCCACTCTTAAAGCTTCATTGCTCATGTAAGATCTATGGAATATAATAAATGAAATGAGAAAAAAAAAAAACAAAAAAAGAAGCATTCTACCTCCGCCCAACTTCAAGACAAGCAAAACGTGAGACCTCTGCCATTGGTTGAATAGTAATTAGACTTCTCTCATTCTCTGCCGGCAATGTTTACTTCTTCTGTCAGACATTACAGAATGAACTATAGTTTGCAGCAGTCAAAATCCAGAAACATCTTTCAAGCTGACTGTGATTTTTTTGCTACAGTGTATGTTTAAAATAGCTCGGTAGCAAGGAGTCCAAAGTTGAAGAAAATGAGTTTTCTACATCAATTTATCATCAATTTTATCATTCGTTATTAACATCGTTACTACCAATTACGTATATTTTACAACTGATTTACTAGTTTAGGTACAGTATAATTCGAAACCTGAAATAATAATTACAGACTTAAAATATATTGTTTAGTATCATCATCATCATCATTGGCGCTACAGCCCTTGGTGGGCCTGGGCCTCCCTTAGTAATTGTCGCCATCCGTCTCTATCTTGTGTAGCAGCCTTCCAATTCTTGCACCCCAACTTTCTGGCATCCTCTTCCACTCCATCAATCCATCGCAAGTGCGGTCGACCTCGTCTTCTCTGACCTCCCGGATTTGTTATTACAATTTGTTTAGTATAGAGTAGACTAATAAAATACATTATTATATTAATTATATTAATGTATAGAAACAAAAGTAATTGTTAGATACGCGCTGTAACAAATTGAAATAAAATAAACTAATATTTAGATCAATTTTACTGCTGAAAAACTCCTTGTGTGAATAGAAAAACGTCCGGCCATTTACAATTAACTTCAAAGATCGCAGGAACTGTGTTTTTGGTAAAGATTTATTTGCTGCAGTATGTATTGAAGATGTGTGAAACAGCAACAAATATTAATTTTGTTTCGACCAACCTGAAACAGTTTCTTTGTCGCAGTGTGGGCCTTGTCTTAGATAACACAGAACAAACGCAAATTAAAAACATAGTTATTGCTAATCACTACGAACGGAAGGTAATTACATACTTTGTCTAAATCGAAGTCATTCCAGTGGGTTTGTAGCTGAATACATTATAATTTTCTTATTTGCAGTCAGAATTATTAAATTACTTTTATGTACAAATTCATGAGATTGTTTTAAAAATGAGAAATACTACTGTGAAAGGCATCCAATTACATTCTTGACAGTTAGGTCCAATTTCTATCAGTCCGAACTCGACGCTTATAAACACTTCTCCTTGTATCAGATCTAATAATCTTTGAAGAGCAGCAGGCTGTCCCGCCCGCCCGTATTTCGACAGCACAGATATATAGGCTCACTCCCTTCCTTCTTCTCTTGCCATTATAAGCACCAATTTCCCAATTGGGACCAGTATATTGCTTATTAAAGGGGAGCCTCCGCTTGATCTATAAAGTGAGGGCTGGGCAAGCCTCTCAATTTTTTTTAGTTTGTGTTATATTTTCTTTCGACAGAACTAAAGGCACTGGTATTGAAATAAAGTATTCGGCAGCACACAGTTTCTTGCTTACATATACACCTTTTATTTTGCGTAACATTAGAGGTTTGTATTAAGCTGACAGAATTTCAGCAACCGAATCAAAGCACTCGGGAATTGTTAGGTGGAAAGAACGCACCTAATAACATTTAAATGTTTCAAGAGCTAAATATAGTAAAACATTATTAAACACACACACACACACACACACACATATATATATATATATATATATATAAAGCTAACACAGTACAAGAAGGCATTTCATTTGTATTTTTCCACAGAGTGCTAGAGCAACATTTCAACATTTCTTTCTGCTTGCAGATCTGTCTTCAGGGCAATACAGTAAGACCTGAAGATGGAACCTATATGCAGTTCCGAAACGTAGGATATGTAAAGTTTCAGCTCTCGGTGGAATACTAAAATCTTCTTCTGAAAATAGACATTCTGAAACCTCAGCAACTAATAACTGTCAGGCAAATTTGACATTCTTTACGAAAATTAAAAGGTTCCTTGAGAGTTGAAAATCTATCTAAATTAGACAGTAGAGAGAAAGGAACTGCCATAATCAGCAGCAGTTGTAGCATCATCTTCCACAGTATCAACATCAGCATCACAATGAGAAATTAATACCATCATCACCAATAAAATCAACAATATCATCAACAAAATCATTACTTACTTACTGGCTTTTAAGGAACCCGGAGGTTCATTGCCGCCCTCACATAAGCCCGCCATTGGTCCCTATCCTGAGCAAGATTAATCCATTCTCTATCATTATATCCCACCTCCCTCAAATCCATTTTAATATTATCCTCCCATCTACGTCTCGGCCTGCCTAAAGGTCTTTTTCCCTCCGGCCTCCCAACTAACACTCTATATGCATTTCTGGATTCGCCCATATGTGCTACATGCCATGCCCATCTCAAAAGTCTGGATTTAATGTTCCTAATTATGTCAGGTGAAGAATACAATGCGTGCAGTTCTGTGTTGTGTAACTTTCTCCATTCTCCTGTAACTTCATCCCCTTAGCCCCAAATATTTTCCTAAGCAGCTTATTCTCAAACACCCGTAGTCTCTGTTCCTCTCTCAAAGTGAGAGTCCAAGTTTCACGACCATACAGCACAACCGGTAATAGGGTAAACTAGGGTCTGTTGGACAGTCGGGCATGTTGGACACTCTGTACATTCTGCTAGAAGTCAATGACGGAAGTAGCCACGAGTGGGGCTACTTCCGTCATTGACTTCTAGCAGAATTTGGTACCCACAAGTGGCGAGGTAACACGTTAAAGTACAGAGTGTCCAACATGCCCGAATGTGCAACAGACCCTAGTTTACCCTATAACTGTTTTATAAATTCTAACTTTCAGATTTTTCGACAGCAGACTGGATGATAAAAGATTCTGAACCGAATAATAACAGGCATTTCCCATATTTATTCTGTGTTTAATTTCCTCCCGAGTATCATTTATATTTGTTACTGTTGCTCCCAGATATTTGAACTTCTCCACCTCTTCAAAAGATAAATTTCCAATTTTTAAATTTCCATTTCGTACAATATTCTCGTCACGAGACATAATCATATACTTTGTCTTTTCGGGATTTACTTCCAAACCTATCGCTTTACTTTCTTCCAGTAAAATTCCCGTGTTTTCCCTAATCGTTTGTGGATTTCTGCTAACATATTCACGTCATCCGCATAGACAAGCAGCTGATGTAACCCGTTCAATTCCAGACCCTCTCTGCTATCCTGGACTTTCCTAATGGCATACTCTAGAGCAAAGTTAAAAAATTAAAGGTGATAGTGCATCTCCTTGCTTTAGACCACAGTGAATTGGAAATGCATCTGACAGAAACTGACCTATACGAACTCTGCTGTACGTTTCACTAAGACACATTTTAATTAATCGAACTAGTTTCTTGGGAATACCAAATTCAATAAGAATATCATATAAAACTTCTCTCTTAACCGAGTCATATGCCTTTTTGAAATCTATGAATAACTGATGCACTGTACCCTTATACTCACATTTTTTCTCCATTATCTGTCGAATACAAAATATCTGGTCAATAGTTGATCTATTACGCCTAAAACCACATTGATGATCCCCAATAATATCATATACATATGGAGTTAATCTTCTCAAAAGAATATTGGACAAAATTTTGTACGACGTCAACAAAAGTGATATTCCTCGAAAGTTACTACAGTTAGTCTTGTCCCCCTTCTTAAAGATAGGTTACGATAATGGACTCCTTCCATTGTTCTGGTACAATTTCCTTTTCCCAAATGGCGAGTACAAGCTTATAAATTTCGTTAGATAATGCGCTTCCACCCTCTTGTATTAATTCTGCAGGAATTTGATCGATACCTGGAGACTTATTATTTTTCAGATTTTCTATCGCAATTTCGACTTCAGAAAGTGTGGGTTCGGGTATAAATGGCTCAGCAGTTTTTATTTCAATTTCGTCCCGATCATTTCTATTTGGCCTATGTATATTTAGTAGTTGTCCAAAATAGTTTTTCCATCTGTTCAGGATTGAATGAGCGTCTGCAAGCAAGTCACCATTCTCATCCTTGATCACGTTTACCCTTGCCTGATATCCATTCTTGAATTCCTTCATGCTCTTATATCAATCTCTAATGTTTTTATTCTTACTTGCTATTCTTATTTGCTTCCCGTCTTATATTGAAATAATTATCTCTATTCACCTCAACTGGATCCTGTAAGAATTTCAATTTTGCCTGTTTCCTTCTTTCTACTATCATGCAACAATCTTCATCAAACCACGTATTCTTGTTCTTAGTTTCATAATAACCTATGCTCTGTTCAGCTGCAATTTTGATATTATCTCGAATATTTTCCCACATGCTATTCGCATCTAACTCTTCTTCAACATCGTCGGAACTTGCTAATACGGCAAACCTATTTGAAATTTCGACCTGATAATGTTGCTTAGTTTTCTCGTCCTTTAATTTCGGAATATTGAATCTTCTAATGTTAACTTGTTGCTCTACTCGCTTGGCTACTGATAGTCTTTTTCTTAGTTCTCCAATTACCAAATAATGGTCAGAATTACAGTCTGCCCCCCTGATGGTTCGAATGTCTACTATACTAGTATGTCTTCTTTTATCTATCAAGATGTGATCTATCTGGTTATGTGTCAATCCATCTGGAGAAGTCCAAGTATATTTATGCATATCCTTATGGGGGAATGTTGTACTTTTAACAATTAAATTTTTTGATGTGGCAAAGTTGACTAACCTATCTCCATTGTCATTACTAGATATGTGTAGGCTCTTTTTTCCAATAGTCAGTTTAAAAATATCATCCCATCCTACTTTCGCATTGAAATCCCCCAATAAAATTTTCATGTGATATCTAGGTAACTGATCAAAAGTCTGTTCCAGTTCCTCATAGAAGCTATCCTTTATATGGTCGTCTTTCTCTTCTGTAAGGGCATGAGCATTTATAACTACGATATCGCACCATCTACCTTTAAGTACTAAATATGATAACCTATCACTGATAAATTCGACCTTTTTTACTGCTGATTTTATTCTCTTATGAATAAAGTATCCTGTTCCTAATTGGTGATTATCGTTTCCTTCCCCATAATACAACAAATAATCTCCTATTTGTGTTATGCCATTCCCATCTAACCTAACCTCCTGTACTCCCACAAAGTCTATTCTATATCTAGCTAGTTCTTTTGCTACTAATGTTACCCCTCCTGTTCTATATAGACTTGTAACATTCCAAGTACCTAATCTCAAAACCTTATTCCTTTGCTGTAGTCGTGCCAGAGAATCAGTCCCATTCCGAGGCTTATTTGAAGGATTCGTAACAAACTGTTTTTTACGGTGCAGGGTTCAACAAAATCATTATCAACAATATATTCCTTAACAATATCACCGTTATCAACAATATCATCTTCAACAAAGTTATTATTATCAGCAATATCATCGTTGACGAAATTATAATTATCAACAAAATCAACATTATCAACAATATCATTAACGAAAACATAATAATCAGCAATAACATAGACACCGCCGTAGCTCAGGCGGTAGAGCGTTTCTTTACTGATCCGAAGTTTCGCCGATTACTTGGTTGGGTTTTTCCGAGGTTTTCCCCAACCGTAAGACGAATGTCAGGTAATCAATGGGGAATCCTCTGCCTCAGTTCGTCAAATACCATCTCGCTATCACCAATTCCATCGACGCTAAATAACCCAGTATGTAGTTGATACGCGTCGTTAAATAACAAAGTAAAAGAACAATATTATCTAAACGAAATCATAATTATTAACAATATCATCTTTAACGAAATCACCATTGTCTACAAGATCATCGTTACAACAATATCTTTAACGAAATAGTCTTGTCAACAATATTATTAGTGGCTATATCATTGTCAAGAATATCAAAGAAATCATTATTATCAATATCAACAAAATTATCATTATCAACATCATTAACAAAATCAAAATTGTTGACATTATCATAAACGAAATCATCATTATTAACAACACCATTAACAAAATTATCGTTGCCAATAATACCATCAATACACCTATCAACATTACCATCTACAAAATAATAATTACCAATAAAATAATAATTTTCATTAATAGAATCATCATTATCCACAATATCATCATTAATAAAATCACCAGAACAAGAAATTGAAGAATATAATCCCAAAACTCGCTCAATTCATTTGGCCAATTGTATGATTTATACATAAACTAGCCATTCTGTCCACACCTGTGGAGTAACGGTCAGCGCGTCTGGCCGCGAAACCAGGTGGCCCGGGTTCGAATCCCGGTCGGGGCAAGTTACCTGGTTGAGGTTTTTTCCGGGGTTTTCCCTCAACCCAATACGAGCAAATGCTGGGTAACTTTCTGTCCTGGACCCCGGACTCATTTCACCGGCATTATCACCTTCATTTCATTCAGACGCTAAATCACCTAGATGTTGATAAAGCGTCGTAAAATATCCCAATAAAAAAACTAGCCATACTAGTGCAGTGAGCTTCAAAGCGATTTCCGAGAATTATAGTGGCAGAGAAATGAGATTGACTTACAGTGAAAGGGTGTCAGTTATAGTGAACGTCCTAAAATAACTTGTAATAGGCTCTAGTCTAGCGATTTTGAGGTTAATATAGTAAGTACGATTCTACCGAATAATAAGGGTGTAATTGATGTTTTGATATTTGAAATGTATCAGTGTGTTTTGTCAGTGAAATGTGTTGTATCAGTGAAGTTTTATAGTTTATAGTGGCAGTGCAAAGTATTTGAACAGTGAAATGTTTTTGAAATGTTAGTGAAATCAGGATAGTATCAGTGAAATGTGTCGTAGTTCCAGTGCAGTGAGTGAGTTGAGAGCGAAATGAGTGTAGTGCTGAAAGGTACTTGTGCATGTATGAACATATCTTATATACTCGTGGGTTTAAGTTCGAATTTAGGGTTAAGATACAAATTGGACTTACTTTAAATGTTATTTTAAGTGATCGTGCTTCATTTAATTTGGGATGCTCCTTGTTATTATTATACTATTGTTACTTTATTATTATTATTATTATTATTATTATTATTATTATTATTATTATTAATAATTGTAATTATTATTAATTGGCATTATTAAGTGTAATTATTTACCACTGTCAAAGGGTATTTACCCATTTGCACTGTGAATAAATATGTACATACACATACATACCCGTGCGCTTCGCTGAACTTGTTAGAAATAAATATTAAGTTAAATCTATATAAGTTTTGTAATTACTTAGTGAATAATAGTTTTTATGTTGTAAGTCGTTTGCTCCTGAATCATTTTTAAAGTTGTATTTAAAACTATGAATTTAACTCTTATTATCATGTAATATTTTCTGGAGTTGTTCAGTCAATTGTACTTTTAAGACTGATACTATATTAGACCTAATAGACAATTTGTCAGCGCCTCAAATAAAATATACTTGTAAGAACTGAGGACTCTTACTATCAGCTGGAAACAATTTCCAATTAGATGATAAGCCTATGCTTGAACTTCAGCCTAAATGATGACGTAGAAATGACTTTATTTATTTCTTTTGCTCCAAACGATGTCACTTGAAATAAGGTGTTGTACTGTCTTATATTATTTAAAAAGTGTGGTTGATAACGGATGTACTTCGATAAGTAAGTTCTTAATTGGTTGTGGGGACTCTCGAATGTCAGGAGGAACAACTTTTGCAAGAGCGCAACATAATCCGTTTGGCTCATTATCCCATTTTTTGCATTGCATTTATTGCATAGTTTATTCATTTTAATAAAATTCAAATGAACATAGTTAATATTTGGATTATGAAATAATGGAATGCTAAGTTAACGTATTATTACTGCATACTAAATCAATACACTTTCGTTGTTCGTTAATTCTCTGAGATGAAAACGATTGTGGTTCATAAACATTATTTTAAGAAACACAGGAAACGAATATGGGTATTGATGAGCGCAGGAACACTATTTCGTGACATTTTGTAAAATAACTCAGCTGTAGTGAGCTCAGCGGTAAAATAGTAATTTTTACTCCATATGTGCTGTATTTTTGGTCCCAGCAAAATACTCATCAAGCAACGAACATCGAGTGCACCCTAACTCTGTGTCACTTAAATTGTAGTTTTCTGTTAACGAACAGTGACGTGTATTATGCAAATCAAGCTTTCAGGTTATGTCTGCGGCGGATGTTGGAATACCAGGTATTGGTGATCGTATGTATCAGAACATGGTAAGTAGATACCGTGCGTGTGTTTTGAAGTCGCTGGTCGTCACATCGAGCCCGCTTTGTAAGTGCACTCAGAAGAAAAAGAACATACAGTAAGCAGCAAAAGTGGGCGAGTTCAACATGTGATGTGTTTATAGCGGGGAAACGGTACGTTTCCGGACATGAGTCCTATGCAAAATTTAACCGTCTTGGTCCCCATTACACGTCTTCAAAGTCTATAATGGGAATTTAGACACACCCTGTGAAATGAAATATGCTACTTTCGGAATTCTAATTTTATTTTTATACAATTCAAAAATCGAAAGTTTATTATTTTACTTAAATGCACAGTATTATGTATGTTCATTGAACAACAGTTCAACAAAATAAACTGGTCACTATATCATTCGCACCATGATAGAAGAAAAGAAATTTTTCAAAAGGTATAAAAAATATATGAAAAAGCACATTTCATCGTCTTGCCACTAATTTAAGTTCCATTATGTTACATAGATCTATTATTATTATTATTATTATTATTATTATTATTATTATTATTATTATTATTATTATTATTATTATGTATTCTGGTTAAGTTAGGGCCCTCAGGACTTCTCTTCAACTCAGCCATAAACAAAAGAAGCTGATGCATTTTGCGATGATACAAGTTAATAATTACAGACTACGTAATTTTTCACCCAACGATTGTTGTAGTTATGCTACCAGAAATTGAGTAAAATAATGTAAACACACTAAATAATAATTACAAAATATTATAAGGCTTAGAAGTTACACTCATTGAATGGGCAAGTGGTAAGTGAACCAATATTACAAGTTGAGAATTACAAATTCAGAAGAAAATAATTATAACTATAGGGTACAATACTGAGAAATATTAGATATACACATATAGGCCCTACACACGAGGGAGAATTAAAACGAATAGGGAAAATAGATAACATATTTACTTACAAATGATTTTTAAGGAACCCGGAGGTTCATTACTGCCCTCACATAAGTCCGCCATCGGTCCCTAGCCTGAGCAAGATTAATCCAGTCTGTATCATTATATCCCACCTCCCTCAAATCCATTTTTATATTATTCTCCCATCTACGTTTCGGTCTCCACAAAGGTCTTTTTTCCTCCGGCCTTCCAACTAACACTCTATATGCATTTCTGAATTCACCTATATGTGCTACATGCACCGCCCATCTCAAACGTCTGGATTTAATATTCCTAATTATGTCAGGTGAAGAATAAAATGCATGCAGTTCCACGTTGGGAATTTTCACCATTCTCCTACAACTTCATCCCTCTCAACCCCAAATCTTTTTCTAAGCACCTTATTCTCAAATACCTTTAACCTCTGTTCCTCTCTCAAAGTGAGAGTCCAAGTTTCACAACCATACAGAACAACCGATAATAATATAACTGTTTTATAAATTCTAACTTTTAACTTTTATGAGAGCAGACTGGATGACAAAAGCTTCTCACCCGAATAATAACAGGCATTTCCCATATTCATTCTGCGTTTAATTTCCTCCCGATTGTCATTTATATTTGTTACTGTTGCTCCAAGATATTTGAACTTTTCCACCTTTTCAAAGGATAAAATTCCTATTTTTATATTTCCATTTCGTACTATATTCTGGTCACGAGACATATTATATTTTGACTTTTCGGTCTTACGAAATCCCAATATACTTTCAGAAATAGTGAATAAAATATGTATTAACAATTTTGAATGATTAAAGTGAAGATTTATAATTACAATGATAAAAGTACATAAAACAATCGTGATAAAATAAAGTAAGATACGAGAAAATTAATTCTGAAGCTATAAGTTCCGTGGCTTACCATTGGTCACGTGTTTGAATAATTTGCTTTTGAATTGTAATATCGTCTACAGTTCGTGAGGGAGTTGGGTAGGGAGTTCCAGAAACGAATTTCTGATGCTCTGAAAGAGGAAGAATAGTGAGCTATTTTATGGTAAGGCATAGATAATGAAGTATCATTTTAGAACGAGTGTCCTGGCTGTGATATAAGTACCAGATACCGGTACAGCAAATCTTCGAAATGTAGTGAATTATTTCATTCATTCCAGTATAATTAGCAATGGAAAAAATTAAATTACACCTTTTCTATGCAATACACCATTCCTCTCCCCCTCGCTTGTATCAACATACTACAGCGTATATTGTTAGATAAAAATAATTAAGAAGTACTAAATGACAGACCAAAGGGACGGAAAACGTTGGACAGCGAGAATTTATGAAAATTTGTCCTCCGGTCAATGTAAAATTTGAATCTTCCGGAAGGCCTAAACTATTTCACGTAATCTAATATAAAAGAATGAGATGATGATTACTGATAATTGAAGAAAATTGAATGGGATTACAAAGAGAAATCTAAATGTTTGGAAAAGAACTCTTCCACAGCTCATAGAATGTGTCGGGAATCGAATGTCGTCCCTGTTGGTGACAAGCCAAATACCGTAATTTCCCATAACTATGGTCCAGGCACCCAACTATGGTCCAAAACGCATTATGTACTACTTGGTTCCCCAAGAGTTCGGTGTTTGCCATTTAAGGCGCCACTGTGATGGAATTATGTTCCCCATAGATGCTTCTATCTACCATTACACGTGGCAATGATATGGATGCTTAACAAGGTCAGTGTGCATCGTTCTATTGAATGTGTGAAGACACGAAATCATTCAGTTTGTGTTTGTTTTATTAAGCTCTCCTCTGTAGAACTGGTACGTTATAGATATATGATTCTTTGTACAATTAAACCTGGCTACATAGTGTTTACTTTCACGTAATAATTAGACTGGCAGAGGTTAAGGACTCTGCTTGAAAAATGTTTAACCTCAAGGCTAGAAGTCAGTCCTCAACTATGTACCACAATTTTTCGTGGACCATAGTTGTATTTCATTTTTAAATATTTGTTTTAATGAAATGTGAACAATTTGATTATTTACTTCTGCAAATACGGTATCTCAGTATATTCTAAAACACCATTTAACATTATAGTCCAGTAAATAAAGAAACAGGCTGTTCCAGCATCAATGGTACTAGCACGAATAATGGTCCGGTAAAACGAAAACTTCAGGGTAGAAGGATCACAACCGTCCCTGTAAGTGACTATGAGAGCGATGAAATTGAATTGGATACAGATTATGATGTTTCCGGTGTTCTCTCCATATTTACAGACAGTGAGTCAGATGTGGAAAAGAAGACGAAATATCTTAAAATAATGCTAAGGGCACATAGTTATATGGTAGTTACTTATGAGGAGGAATTGTGGCCAGGGAAAGTTTTGGAAGTGAAGAACAATGGAGCTGTTGTTTCATGTATAGTAAGAAGCGGCAATTACTGAGGTGGCGAGAAATGGAAGACATTTTAATCTATAGAAAGGAAAACATAATAAAATAAATTGAAGACCCCATATGCGTCTCGAAAAAGAGAGATCTATTTTCAATTTCAGAATCACAAGAGAAGTTGAGATTCAAAGGATAGAAATAAGCCTACTGAATATAGTTCTCAGTATGGTAAATAAACATTTTCAGTGAATTTATGTGCATAATATTTTGCTAAGAATGTGTTAGTTTATTTTGATACCGTACTTTTGTTATTTAATATGCACTCACCGGCAAAAAAATCGGGCCAACTACATTTTATTTAAAATTTTTTTAAATTTTAGGATTTTTTTAATAATTGTAGGTGTGCTGAGGTTAATTTAGTTATTCATTTATTTTGTGATACGTAACAATGTAATACTGAATACGTAATAGCCAACAATGATCTGAAAAGGAGATTCGTTCTTCTTGCTATATTGTGTCTAAATTTCTCGGACTCATTTCAAGCTATGCTGAAGAAGTCTACAGACTGGTAAGCTCTCTTGAGGCAGTATTTGAGTACTTCATTGTATGCAAATGTTACTAAATCCTACCGATTCAGCAAAATGGTTGCATTGATAGAAGATGGGAATAGTCAGCGTTATGTGGCTGCAGTTCTTGGGACCAGAAGAGCCTTCCAGAAAATAAGACAAGTTAACGTGAGTGAGAGAACTGTAAGCAGACGTCTGGATGAATGTGGGCTGAATTCCAGAAGAACCAGCTAAAGGCCCAGAATTGCTCCAACAACATCGTTGAACATTTGGAAGAAAATTGAAACAATTTGTAAGTTTTTACACCTTTTAATTATATCCATTGTTTGGCGTTGAAACTAATAGCGCAAGTGATAATAAAAAAGAGTTTTTTTTTCTGGGAAGCAATGTTTTCTTCATTTCATAATGGCTTTTCTGATTCTCACCTTATAAAAAAAATTGAGAAACTTTAGCTGGCCCGGTATTTTTGCCGGTGAGTGTAGTTGTTCGTTATTGTAGGAAAATGACTTTCAGATTTCACTTGTTTATTGTGTGTTTATGCAATGTGTACTAATATAAAGAATCCATGTACTTTTCATTAATTTTTAATATTTCTGTGCTAGATTATGTTTCTACCCTTAAATTAGAAACTCAATGTATTGATTTACGAATAATTACAGATCCAGCTATAGTCCATTCATGCTTTCAAGCATGAATATATGAGTGGACCTTAGTTGGGCAACTCAGAATACAACTATGTACCAATGCTTATTATTTTTTTAACACTTGTAATTAAACAATTTCAAACACATATATCGATATTTATTTAACATACACTTATACAAGAGTCCGAAGCCAAAATTTCACTTAATCTGGATGAATAGTATTGAATATACAAAGAAAAATATGACAAATGTGGACCATAGTTAGGGGAAACTACGGTATATGTTTAAAATTTTGCGAGAGAAGATTAACACTACATAAAACTGAATTGTGTGAGGACTAGATGTTGCGAGAAGAGACGCGCCCGTACATAAAGAGCATTGACTCAGGAAGTTCGGAAATAGGAAGTTTAGGGAGATTTTTACAATCGAAGGATTAAATCACAAATGAGGAAGTTGCACAAAAGTTTGCTTCGCGTTTTACATTCGTAATTGTTTGCGTCATTTGTACAAGAGAACTAAGTAGAGGCGCATGGAGAATACTACGGACGAACATGGACTATAATCAAAGAACCCAACGGAAATATAAAACAGAACTATGTAAACGACATACATTTTCTCAAAAGACAACATGACGAATAATTCAACTGTTATTGGCTACATCTTTCTCGATTACTTTGAATTGGCAAATGAACAAATATCATAGCAAATGAAGAGAAGCCAACCTGTTACGTAGGTCTACATGTCATGTTCATTTATTCATAATTTTCTGCCAAAAGACAGATGTTTCACTGCAAACCTAGCATTCTCTAACCTTTCCTATTTTCCGCCTTCCTCTTACTCTCCGCATACGATCCACGTACGTAACTTAATGTTGTCTATTACTTGATATCTTCTTCTAACCCGAACTTTTCTTCCGTTCACCATTCAGTGCATCCTTCAATAGGCAGTTTCTACTGGTATATGACGATAATTTGGATTAAAGTTCTAGTATTTTTATCAATAATATTTTATTAGAATTAATCGGCTTGAACTCGTAAACCTTAGATTGGTGAGACTAGAGGCAGATACATTGATTTAATTATTCCTATGACTTGTTTCTTCTTTAAGAAATCAATTGAAAATGAAATATCTGAGAACGACTAATTATACTAAAGCTATATGTCGCGCTATATTAAAAATAACAATCGTGAAATCGATTATTTTTCCAACATCTCAAAAACACTTCCCATCACGAGAAAATAAGAAATTACAGGTAGGCCCTACATTATGATTTCACGCAATCTCATCTATGTAAAATTTAATTCCTCGTTGCACTTTTTATAAGACTTCATACCGAGCTACTTTACATTAGGTACTCAAAGAAGTATTGTTTTCTCTAAATAGAACGAATGAAATAGTTCATCATTCATCATCATCATCATCATCATCAGCAGCAGCAGCAGCAGCAGCATCGTCATTATTCTGGACTGGAAACTGCCGCTTTTCGAAGGGATACGTCATAACTTGCCTTCATCCCCAGTCACCTTTTCTTTAGAGTGAATTGAAACAAACACATTGACGTTACGTATTAATACTGCACTTAAATGACGTGGTAGTATCACATTTTGATAGGAATGCGAGCTTCTCCTTACCAATTCCTCAAGGAAAGGGGAATATATATATATATATATATATATATATATATACGAAGGCTGCTACATAAGTCATGGTAACTATTTTTTTTTTTAGAGTTAAGCTATAGTAACATGAGATGTCGTATGGTACCTATAGTATATTGTCGAATCACTAGATGGCAGTGTGATGTATGTATGTATGTATGTATGTATGTATGTATGTATGTATTTATGTATGTATAATAATAATAATAATAATAATAATAATAATAATAATAACGGCTTTATTTAACCTGGCAGAGTTAAGGCCGTAAGGCCTTCTCTTACACTCAACCAGGATGTATGTATGTATGTATGTATGTATGTATGTATGTATGTATGTATGTATGTATGTATGTATGTATGTATGTATGTATGTATGTATGTATGTATGTATGTATGTATGTATGTATGTATGTATGTATGTACCTTTTTAAGCAGCATGTTCCATTACAAATGAGAAGTAATACTACATGCCTAAGTTTACCTTCAAGTACATAATCCATTTACATTATATATTATTATGTTGCCGTTCTAGATTAAATATGGATTAGTGTAGTTCATCTACTATATCTAACTGTCAAGATAATATTGGTACACTTTAATCTAACTTATTTTCCTATTCCTGACCTATGAAGTACAAGAATCTATTTACATATTCTAGCATTTAAATTAAATTCATAAATCTTCTCACCATTCGTGAGCTGCCACAAGGGACAAAGAGTACTTAACCATAGAAATTTTTACAAGTTCATGAAAAACCATTGATTTTGTTTTAACAATGAAATTCCTATAAATAATTTCCTGCAAATAATTTTTTTTTTTTTGAGATTAGTGAAAATTTACCCATTTTTAGAAAGGTAAGTGTTACAAAAAAGTAAAGAATGCTACTGAACTTAGTTTGATTTCGAATATAGGTGATTCTTCAGGAGAGCAATTGACCCTCTCAATGCAGCTAAGGTTACAATCGGAATAATAGATGTAGGTATTCCAAGCCTCTTAAACACATCTTTCATGAAGAGAGTAGCGGTACCTCTTGCTCCAACCAGAAGTCCGATTACATCAAGCTCTTTTAACCGGTATTTTTGGAGGTAATAGGGAATGGTAGGATTGTAGATATTCTTTTTTTCATTATCCACTTCTGCTGGCTGTTCCTCATCCGTTTCGAAACGCACAGTGGGATCAATTATGTATCCAGATCTTGTAGATTCCTTGAAAGGTATTATATCTATGCGCCGTGTACTGCCAGTGACGGAGAAACCATGTACTTCTTCAAATATGTTGTAATCGGCATCTTTAAGGGCAGTGGCTATAATTGATCGTACTTGGTGGTGTCTAGCGTTTCGCAGAGCTTCGCCGTGCGGACAGGATCCCAGGACGTGTGCAAGAGTTTCAACCTCGTTGTGGCAATGCCTACAACGGTTGTCCTGAGATCTTCCCGGCACAACACTTACTGCAGTAACATTTCCAACCATTTTAATGCCATCGCGCCATTCGCTGTTGGAGAGTCCTTCGTGTTTACAAATCCATTTGTTGGCACCAGGATATTGTTAAAATAAAACTACGCCTTTCCCTTTCTGTGGATGACGACACCAAATATCAAATTCTCTGTTCCTCAGAAGGTTACGAATCTTTGTAGCATTTAAGAAATGTTCATTCTTATGAAATAGGTCATCTTCTGGAACAGTGTTCAGAGATTGGGCACATCTAATGCTCTCCTCATGGACCTGACGTGTTTGTATGATGTATGGGTTTTGAGATCTGTGTAAACATCGAAGGGCATTAATTTGTTGTAATAGTGCTTCCCATTTTGTTCGAAAAATTCCTAGTTCTTTGTACTTCCTGGGACTATAGACCATTGCATCAGGAATGTCTGTAGGCAGATTCATTACCTCTTTCAGTGCACTTTTTATTAATTTGTCGGCGTCATCCAAGAACGTTTTTGGTATAAGTGCAGAAGGGATGGTTTGAAATTGATATATGAAGGAAGGACAGATGGAGGTATTTAGAACACAATATTTCTGGTCTGCATGAAGAAAAGGTGACGAGGTAAGAGTTTCAAGTTTATTATTTAGATCTTTTAATGTTGAAAACTATTGAGTCAGAGAAGTTTACTTCCAGATAGCGAATAGAGTCGTTTGTACCAATAGATTTAATTTCAAAATCAGGATATATACTGAGATTGTGTCCGACAAGCTTACCTTTGGAGATATTTATAATTACGGACTTATTAGGATTTAATTTTAGCCCAATGTTTGTAAATCTTTGATAAGCCATTCTTGTCAGTTCAATAGCGGAAACTTCGTCTTTACCAATAATTACGGTATCGTCGGCAAAGCCGAGAACAGTTAAAGGAGGCAGTCCTGGTACAAGTTCAAATCCAAAAGTTGATGTTATTGTCTGCTCACATAACTCATTTAAAATATGATCTGTTGCTAAATTACATAAAGCTGGCGAAAGAGGAGATCCTTGCATGACTCCTTTCTTTAGAACAATTGGTTCAGTTTTAGTGTGACCTAATTCAATTCGTGTTGTTTTTCCCTCCTGTAGAGCTATCACAAGTTGGGTAAGTTGTGTTGGGGCAGGAGAACTTTCCAAAGTAGCTCTCATATGGTCATGGCCAACACTATCAAAAGCTTTCAATATGTCCAGAAATGCAATTGTTACGTCAGTCTTTTTTGTTTTAGCAGCATGAAGAACAGATCGGAGAATTGAAGTATTTATTAGTGTCCCTGGTGTTTTAGAAAAACCAGTTTGGTAGTCATTAAATGATATGAAATTTCGCAATCTCTTGTCCAAAATGCGATCGATTACCCTACGAAGTACAGAAGTGATGGTTATTGGACGCCAGTTAGATATCTCTTGTCTATTCCCTGACTTGGGAACCAAAACTGTCCTTGATTTTTGGAGGCTAGGGGGAACTATTCCTGACTTAAGCATTCGTGTTGCAATTAGGCTTATGACTTCATGTGCTAAAGTATCTTTGATTGCTCGTACGAGAACATGGTCCGGTCCAGGAGAGGTATCAACTGCTATACTGTTAATGACTGAAGCAACTTCATTCGGAGTTACTATTGGATCAAATGTTTCTTCATTCATAACCTTTTCCATTTCTGAAGCATATGTCGGATAATCAGGTCGGATATTATTGTTGGGAAAGGAGAATATATTTGAAAAGTGGTCAGAAACGGTTGTAGGGTCAATTTTACAGGATTTATTGTTATGTCCCAAGACAGACCTCACTACTTTCCTTCGTTGATTGTAATATTGATATTGTATCAATTTATAGTGATATTTACCTCGTCTCTTCTCCCTCTCCCTCCGAGTCGACCTCTCAGGATTAGTGGACTTGGCATAACTTTTACTAATACCGGAATTTTTCTTTTGTCTCCTAGCCTCTACATATTTCCGGGCAGGATGTTTTGGACCTGGCAGAAGATCAATGGAATCTGCTAAGAATGATGTGAAATCACTTACTGCTTTGAAAAATTCCCCCTCCTGCAGCTCTTGTTTGAATTTTTCAGTCCAGGATTTCATTTCGGTTTTGTATTGGTTAACAGTGGACCCAGTATTTACATATTTACTATCTTTTGATGAGCCTATATCCTCTAATATTCTAGCTTATTTACAGAATATAAGTAACCTATTTTGGACCCTTATCACTTAATTCTGACTTTTAACCTCTTTATCTTCCCAAATAATATATGCTTATATACTAGCCAGCCTATTGTAGTTGTTCAAAGTCTACACTATTTGCAAACTTTATAAAATATTTTACATAATTTTTCACTAATTTTGTCTTGTCCACAGGCCACTTCCCACCACATTTATATATAGACTGGATTAGTGTTTCCCTTTCCTTTCCTAATTTCGTGCAGTCATAAACAATGTGATCCACTGTCTGATCTCCATCCCCACAGACACATGTCGCACTGTTCTTGATTTTAAAGCGATGAAAATATGCGTTGATTCTTCCGTGTCCGGTCAACAGTGTCGTCAAGTTTGGAGTTACTTCTATCTTCAATTTCAATCTATCCTGGACACTAGGGAAGAACGCCTTGGTTACAGTATCTTTGGAGGTAGTAGACCATTCACTTTCCCATTTTCCTTTGGATATGACCGCTAGCTGGTTCCTTACTTCACTCATCGGGACCTTGTCATAACAGATCTGTAGATCGACGTCACTCGCTGCCTGCTTCGCTAGACGATCTGCCAGTATGTATGTGTGTATGTATGTATGTATGTATGTATGTATGTATGTATGTATGTATGTATGTATGTATGTATGTATGTAGGTATGTATGTATGTATGTATGTACTTATTAAGACTACAATATATAATATACTATAATAACATTACAGTAATTACAGTAATAAAATTACAATAATGTATATATGGTTATCGTATAGATAGCGATGTGAACTCAGTTATGAGTCGACCGCCGCCGTACTGCGCATCCATAACACGAGTATGTAGTCGCATCGCTACGAGAATGTAGGGAACGATATTGAGGCACCAAAGCATTGCCTAGAGTCGACTACAGGTTTTAGGAACACAGGATATAGGATGACGTTAGCTGTTTACATTACTGATATACCTTCATGTTCGTATACAAAATGAAAGACGTCACTTGAAAGGGACCTCTGTTCATTCGGAGTTTAATGGATGTGGGTTTTGAATTGTTGATTGCATTCTAATAGTTGTTTCAACACAGCATGCCATTTTCTTTTTAAAAAGTAAATCTTTCTCAGGAGTACAGTTGTGATCTAGTGAAGGTAGGTACTGTGAAGATATATTAAAATACCGCCAATGAAATCTGCAACTGTGCCTATGCTTGTAAAAGAGTCCGGATATGATTATTTTTCAGCCAAGGACGAAAATATATTATAGTATAAAGTGTGTAAGTTGGACATAAAAGTTAAAAAGCTCCATAATTTACAAAAACATTGTGACTCTAAGACGATACATCGAACATCTGAAACTGTTTAGTGATTCGATTTCGGATCAGTCCATTTTTTATCTGATATTGATATGTGAGAATATTCCGTTCCATGAGCGTGAGAATCCACATAGAAAATACTTGATTGAAAAGTGTATGTCTAGAAAATTGCCTGCTCCAACAACCATGCAAACACAATACTTACCCTCGTGTTATGAAATAATTTTAAATTCTATGCGATCAGCTGTTGATAACAATAAAAGGGTTAAACTAAAACTGAAGAGTGTTCTTGAAAAAATCTGTGATGAATTAAACAGTGAACGGCAGTGGCGGTTATTCTATTAGAGCACTTGAGCACGTGAACCCCTAGTAAAAATGTAGTAGAATAGTATTCAATAAATAAATAATTATATGTATAGCCTATATATTATAACAATAGAAAAAGAACGTCGTAGAATTATTTGCTTCCGAGTGCTCTCTAAGAGAAAGGATAAACATTCTTGCACTGTGGCAGAAAGAATCCATTTGTCATCTGCTTAGGCGCATGTGCTATGACACGTCAGTGGGAGAAAGACTGGCCGAGATGGTAGGGGTAGCTTCTCTATAAGCCTTTCGTGCGAAGGCACCCTACGAGGAAGGCTAGTAAAATAAGCGAGTTTGCTGTTTTTTTTACTTATCGTTGGATAAGAAGTTGCAATTAAAACAAAGCGTTAAACCAACATCTCAGGTCAATATTGTACAGGTAATAAAATCCAAAAACAGACATTTTAAAAGAGAATTTGAGTGTGATGTTCATGAAAGAAATGCATGTAATTGCGGCTGTGAGGCAACCAATCATTTGTACTGTTTTCCATGCTTGTTATTTGAAAAAGAAGGTGGCAAACCTTACTGGGTAAAGCTTGGTGTCAGTGATTTGGCGCACTTGTCATAAAATAAATAAACATGAAAGTGCGCAGTCACACCTTTATTCTGTCCTACAGTTCAATATTTTAGGGAAAGTGGACATTGACCAACAGCTTAATAGTGCTTATGGCCTGAACTTAGAGATACACAATGAACAAATCTCGGAGAATCATTATGTGGTTTTCTAAAATTGTCGACTGCAATACATTTTGCGGTGCATTCGACCTAGCACTTTGGGGCCACGATGCAAGTGCAGATTCGAGCAATCCTGGTGTTTTTAAAGTCCTCCTTAACTTCTCGACAAAGTTAGATGCTTCTTTAAGAGACCATCTTTTTTAGTTCGTTATTTAACGACAATGTGTAAAATACTGGGTTATTTAGCGTCGATGGAATTGGTGATGGAGAGATGGCATTTAACGAGATTAGGCCGAGGATATAGATTACTTGACATTCATCTGACATTTGAGGAAACCTCTGAAAAAATCCAAATCAGTTAATTAACTCAAGCGAGAATCGAACCCACGCCCATATCAGAAGGCAGGTGCTTTGCCGACTGAACTACGCCGATGGCGGGGACTACCTTACCAATGCTGCCATCAGATTATAGGAATAGGAGTGGCGCAATCGGTCTTTTGCAGTTATTCATAGAAAACAACTTACAAAATACATTTTCAGAGACTTACAAGCTTTTGCTCATTTTTACTACAATAATTTGATTTTTCCCTGAAGTAGGCTTCATAATTTTTATTTAAATTTAGTGTCAGACTTTTTCAAAATGAGGTTCATTTCCAGTATTTTGAAAATATTTGTCTTAAATTATTTGCAATTTAAGGTATGTAAAAAAGGGACAACATTTAAACAGTAATCTTTTTATTATCATTTACTAGCCGTACCCGTGCGCTCCGCTGCACCAGTTAGAAATAAATATAAAGTAATTACGTAATTAAAATAGGACGTTTGATCCAGGGAACATTCGTGTTTGTTAGAAGGATAAATCGTTTAATATGTTACTTAATTGAAATTGTATTTAAATAATTAAATTGCGATCATTTTGGTCCAGAGACCACTCATTGGTGCAATGACAATTCCTTTAACATGTTTCTTATTTGTTATTACATGCAACTATAGTTTAATGAAGATTGATATATCATTTAGTTTTATTGTGTATACTTTATATTACTTGCTATATGGTTCCATTGAATTATGATAATAACTTAATTTTAACCCTTGTTTTCTACGTCTTCAGTAAATGGCGCTTGGCCCACTATACAGTAGGTCTGAAACCTTCAAATAACTTAAATAGTGATACAGCATAAACAGTGACATGTAATTATATTTCTTTCTTTCGAAAATGTAAGAATTCACGATCTCATATGTACCATTGCCATGGAATGAATAAATGTGTTTTTTCTTCCTACTCAAAAATTTTATATTTTGCACATGGGAATTACTGCAGGAACAACAACGCTACAATCTGAGGCGGCGGTGAAAACGTATTGTATGATTATTTTAAAAGTCTATCAGACCTACCAAATTTTGCATAGAATAAAACTTATCGGAAATCATTTTTAAAGAAACTTTTGTTATGTAACATTTTTCACAAAAAAAAAAACAATAATAAGCGAGATATTTCGATTTAATTCAGGCCCCGTTAAATGAAGTATTTTGAATGCCATATAGCCTAAAATCTAAATTACAACGAACTTAACTTATATTTCAATTTTCATCGAAATCCGTTCAGCCATTATCGCGTGAAAAGGTAACAAACAGACAGACAGACATACAAACAAAAATTTCAAAAAAGCGATTTTCGGTCTCAGGATGAATAATTATACATGTTAACACCAATTATTTTTGGAAAAGGGAAAATTACCAGAAAATTTTCGGCTACATATTTATTATCATATTATATTATATTATATTATATTATATTATATTATATTATATTATATTATATTATATTATATTATATTATATTATATTATATTATATTATATTATATTATATAAAAAGTGCGTTGATAACGGATGTACTCCGATAAGAAAGTTTTTAATTTGTTGTGGGGGCCCTTGAATCTCAGAAGCAACAACCTTTACAACAGCGCAACATAATCTGCTTGGCTCATTATCCAATTTTTTTTGCATTGCATTGCATTTATTGCATATATAGTCTATTTTATGTATTTTAACACGATTCAATTGAGCATAGTTAAAATTCGAATTATAAAATAATGGATTGCTAAGCTAACGTACTATTACTGCATACTAAATCAATACACTCTCGTTGTTCATTAATTCTCTGAGATTAAAATGAGTGTGTACATAAATATTATTTTAAGAAATACAGAAAACGAATGTACAAAAAAGCCTATCAAATTTTCTGTGCATAGGAATAGTTTAATAGCTTTCGATTGTTGCTGTCCAAGGCCCCTTTTTCGATTGTTGTTGCCCAAGGCCCCTTATAGACGAAGTTATTTGTTATTTCATTGCACCGTCTTAGATGGCGTTATTTTAATTTTAAAACTCATTTATCTCATTAAATATCAGTCCTATCAAAATGTTGTAAAGAATAAAACTTATCGTAAATCATTTTTAAAGAAACTTTTGTTATGTAACATTTTTCACAAAAATCAATAATAAGCGAGATATTTCGATTTATTTAATTCAGGCCCCCTTATAACCCCCCTTTTAAATAAAGTATTTTGAATGCCATATAGCCTAAAATCTAAGTTACAACGAACTTAATTTATATCCAATTTTCATATAAATCGGTTCAGCCATTATCGCGTGAAAAGGTAACAAACATACAGACAGACATACAAACAAAAATTTCAAAAATGCGATTTTCGGTTTCAGGGTGGTTAATTATATATGTTAGGACCAATTATTTTTGGAAAATCGAAAATTACCAGAAAAATTTTGGCTACAGATTTATTATTAGTATAGATATACCACTGTGAACCCCCAATTTAATAACTAAAGGCTGGTTCACAATAAACCGGGAACGG
This sequence comes from Periplaneta americana, assembly GCF_040183065.1. Classification (NCBI taxonomy): domain Eukaryota; kingdom Metazoa; phylum Arthropoda; class Insecta; order Blattodea; family Blattidae; genus Periplaneta; species Periplaneta americana. Next base: position 140,998,896 of record NC_091124.1, on the reverse strand, counting down.
AAATGACAACGAGAACGAGAACGGAAATAATTTTAAATACATTTATTTTAATAATATTTCCGTTCTCGTTTTCGTCGTCGTTTCCGTTCCCGGTTTATTGTGAACCAGGCTTTATAGGCCGCCGCTGGTGAACGGGTATAAGATAATAAACATGTTAATAAAATTTAATACAAACTTTCAAATTTGCACCACTAACATCGTGCGATGTCGAAATAATATTTTCCTAGTACAAATATTGTTTCAGTTACACTCGAACAGGTTTATATTTGACAATACACGATTGTACACAATTGTACATTGCTACAAAATTAGTGACACTTGAAGTACACAATTAATTTTTATTTATAATCTATCACCATTTTCTACAACGTAGAGAATGAAGTAAGTCGCTTTCGTAAAATGTGTGTTATAGTATTTGTTTTAATCACCTAACCATACGAGGCAATATTTTGATTCAAGCATAGCAGTCCTCAATAGAAGTCCCTGTACTACTCTTAGTTGATGTAAACAACACTTGTATAACACGCGACGTAGTTAACTTCATAGGTTCGGTGTCCGAAGTTCCATCCTTAGTGATATGGTTATCGCACAGACAGCGATGTTATGCGTAATGCGTATAGCAATTGTAAGTCGACAGCCAAATTGACGATACTCTATGGGTCGTCGTCAACTGAACAACAGCTGTCCTCTTGTGGTAATTATTGGTCAAAAATGTTTAGAAGGCAGCACATTACAAACAATGTGTAGCAACTCCGTGGAACTGATTCTATGTAACAACAGCACATATGTGTGGCAGACTGAAGTGTGTTCCATTATTAAGACTGTTATACACCATTTTTCTAGAAATGTGTAAAGTTGCCCCCTTGTGTAAAGTATACCCGGTCAACAGTAGTGGATTACAACTACTGTGTAAACAGGAGTAGGAACTATGATGTGTCCTTCATGGATGTTTGATCGCTATCCTCTCCTCTCCTCTCCTCTCCTCTCCTCTCCTCTCCTCTCCTCTCCTCTCCTCTCCTCTCCTCTCCTCTCCTACCTCACTATTACACATTCACATACATATACTCTGCCCTTTCAAGTAGCATGATGCTGTGTCGTTTATGGATGCTTAATCGCTATCCTATCCTATCCTATCCTATCCTATCCTAGCCCACTAGTACACATACTGCCCTTTTAAGTAGCACAAAGACATGCCTTTCAAGTAGCCTACCAGTACACATATGCTGCCCTTTTATTTTTATATATTAAATTCGAACCACGCCCATATCATCACAAAAAATATAATTGGCATGACTTATTCCCCATCCTCGTACATGCATACCATTCAATGATACAAACAATTGAAATATTTCAAGAGAACTTTCATCGGATATTCTTCTAATTTAAATATATGCAAAAATGCCTCTGATTGAGGTTCTGGCTGATAAGTACATCTGTTTTCAGGCAGTACAGCTCACTTGACGGTATGTATCAGAGGAAGAACAATTGTTTGTATACATCTTAAGTCTGATTAGTGTAATATGTTACTAATCAGCGATGTATGCAATGGAGGGGAAAAGGAATTGGCCACTCTACTCCGTTATCACCTGGCTTAGTTCACTCATGGGTAATGCCTTATTGGTGTGAATTATGAGGTTTCGATCAGTCTTCGGACAGTTGACTAAATCACAACAATATGCAGAAAGAACGTGTTCTTAAGCAAACCTCTGTCATTCCGCCCAGCAGAATCTCTGGAATCTGTAAATTTAGAACCAATAAAGGTATGTGCAAAACAATACATTAGGTGCCGCGGAAAGCCAGGAATTGCTTTATACATACCTTTATCGGGTCAGGCTTTCCTTGAACTACATTCATTTGGGAGGCACTTGAATTCTAACTATTCATGCGAACAATTATTTTGCAAAACGAACAGTATCAAACACATTTTTAAGTGCTAACATAACACAGATTTTAACTTGGTTTATGTCTTCAGAATGAGCTCATGTATTCTTCCAACAGAGCATAGACAACCTGGCGAAAAGGAAGAGATGTCGAAAATCTTCAACAGTAAAAAAATAATTACAGGTCTAATTTATTTAATTAAAAATGCATAGGATTTTTTCCCTTTATTTTTATTATAATAACTGAAACACTATTAGATTTTGTAAGGCGAAAGCTATGTGATAATGATTTACATAATAGGGTAAACATTGGTAATTTCGTGATATTTTCATGAAAACTAATTTAAAATGCAAATGTGTAAATATATCCTTATTCCGATTTTTTCATCTAAAAGACGATAGCTTGCTGTACAAATCTGGAGACATAAAGGATTGGATACGTTCTTGAATATGTGCCAAAAACCACTTTTACAACTTAAGCTGAAAGGTTGGTTATTTCGTGATAACCTTGGTAATTTCGTGATATTGCATTGATAATTTCGTGAGAGGTAGAAGAATTGTGGAAAAATTCATTAAAGACAAATGAAATTCTCATTTATTGTTACCAGACTTCAAACATAGTAATTCCGTCTAATATTCATAGCAACAAAACATAGAAATACATATCAACACATAATAAGAATGAAATCAAAGTAAAAATTGAAATTGAAAAGGGATCTTCTTTGCCCTGAAAGGGTGAACACTTTTATTACGGACTTTACTATAGCCTATATTACTAGGGTAACTCCAAAAGTAATGCATAACGTTTGTTTATAAATTATATTTTTATCCTACAGCTTTGCTATTTTCACAGAATCTAGATGCATCCTCAAGGAACAAAATGTCACTTTTCCACATAATCCCTGTCCCTTTCATCTGCCTTACATAACCTAGGAACGAGGGCCTGTAGACCAGCACGGTAAAAGTCTGGACCAACACGTCTGAGCCACTCTTTAGCAGAGTGCACCTTCTTCTAACCTCGTTCCGCGAAGGGATCCTTCAGTTTACCAAAGAGATGGTAATCGCACGGTGCCAGTTCAGGACTGTAAGGCAGTGTTTCAGTGTTGTCTATCCGAATTTTCTGATCTGGTCTGTGGTCTTGTGACTGACATATAGCTGTGCGTTGTCGTGCAATAGCAGAACATCCTGCTTCTCCCGATGTCGTCGAACACGACTCAGTCGAACTTGAAGTTTCTTGAGAGTTGCAACATACCCGTCAGAATTAATGGTGGTTCCGTGTGGCATGATGCCCACAGGCAAGAGTCCTTCTGAATCGAAAAACACAGTAGCCATAACGTTTCCTGCCGAAGGTGTAGTTTTGAATTTCTATTTCTTTGGTGAATTTGCATGATGCCACTCCATTGTCTGCCTCTGTCTCCGGTCCAAAATGGTGGAGTCATGTTCCATCTTCTGTCACAATTCTTGCAAGTCAACTAGCACTTATCATTGACACTTAGCATGATAACAAATCAAACAGAAGCTACACTGAACCCATTGCGTCTCCGTTTCCTTTTTTGTTATCACATCTTGTCTTCAGATTTCTAAAATTTTATTCCTATTGTAATACATTTTATACTATTTTAAAAATTGTAACACTTAATGCTCAACAAAATTTCGCCTCAAACAGCTAAGATGTCTGTCAGTAAAGCTAAGCCTATATGGCGACTACTGATGTATCTAAAATTCCAAAAACATTTCCTAAAATTTCATGAAGATACAATAAATCTTTGTACCAAATATCACATGGTTACCTTTAGTAATAAGCCTGTAATGTAATTACAAACATCCACAAAATTTGTATGCCTGAGAAGTCGACGCAAACTTGCTCTGTCCAAACATAAAAGCTCACTGAAGCAACTATAATAGTCACACAAAGCTTAGCTGTATGTTTCTGGAAACTGGACAACATATGCAATCCCTAGGCGGAAATTTGGATCTCGTAACACCATTGGTTAGTTCACAAAAGAGCAAAGTAGAGTATCACGAAATAACCACTGCCACGAAATTACCAATGTTTACCCTATTAGATAGGTAATAGTTCTATTATTTTCAACATACATTTCACAGTTCAATAATAGGCCTATCATTTAGGCCTAGGTTAATTGAGCGAAATAACATGACACATGTAATATCATTATACTAAGTAGCATCTGTGTCTACAGTGCTAGTGCACTGACCCTTTCAACCACGCGGACTTAGTTCGATCTCTGATCAGTTCTGGGTAGACTTTGTACTGGACAAAACAGAGATTGCAGAAGGTTTTCTTTCGAAACTCCCGTTTCCTTCATTCATCTGTAATAGTAAAAATAGACGGGAATGATGTCTGGGGATAGTATGGGTTTCCGATGCTAACCTAGATTTTAAGGGTTTGGAGCTCAGGGCTCTGGGTTCGGGCTCGTCAGTAGATGATGGAACCTTAACACATGCCCAGGAAGGATGGCCCGTCTGTCAGCATCAGATTCATGAATGCCAACCGAGCCATCCCTCGGACTTAGATAGTTATCGGAGAAGTGCAAGGATCCATCCCGGATTTAGCACTCGTGAAATCAACCAAAATATATAAAAAAAAATCAGCGGTTCCCAAGTGTGCTCCGCGGAGCCCTTGGGGCTCCGCAAGTAAGTCTCAGGGGCTCCGACCGCGGATGACAAAAATTTCTGCTTCCATCTAGTCTCTAGTGCGAAAAACGTAAGCTACTTCCATCAAGCGAAAAGTGCTTTCTCAGAAAGAGTTTGATTTCTTCTTGCTAGATAGAAGCAGCAATAATAGATCTACTATAGTCATCAGTAGGGAGAGGATTTTTATGTGCTAAAAAATTTAAATATAATTATTTTTTATGTGCTAAAAAGTACGAAACTATTTGCTAAAATAAAAAAAATATATATTTTTTTAAATATGACAAAATACCTTACTTAGCTTGAAAAAAAAATGTTACTAGGTACTCAGCAATCACACTTGAGTATCAGTTGCTAGTAGTTGTCCGAGAATTGCAGTGAACAACAAAGGTCATTTCCAAATTCTCTATCACAAATGCATGCCCATTATCTCTGAACAACGACTTATACTGTGAAAACGATCTTTCCACATCACAGGACGTCAGACGAGCATATTTAAAAAGAGGAATGTCACAAACACCTACACCGTCAATTTCACCTACAGGCACACCCTCCAATACTTGAGCAACTTTACACATTTTTTTATATCCACTGTTTTGCCGTGAATGCACACGTGAAGCAGCGGCAATGTGCTTGTTTCCAGACATTGTTGCGTTACCTGAGAGCTCTGATCTGCACTTACTGATTTACCACATGGTTGGAAAAATAACACTTTTCCGTCGGTAGTAAAAATGTTTTTAAATTCATCTACATATTGCTATAGACGCGATCTTAAACTCGATTTGATTTTAGGCATCTTAAGAGGCTAATATGCAGACGTCTTAAGGTAAAAACATGTTTCTGGCTACTGACTGACAATGTCGGAGAAAAGCTTCCTATAGCGACGCCACCACGTCTACAATACGCAGCTTATGCTTATGGTCCGATAACGGGGAATCACAACAAGATGTATTTCCTCACTTCATAGGCAGGAGCGAGAGGCGAGAGATTTGTTTAAATTAAATAATGTTTATACCGGAGCTCTTATCCTTTGTGTTTCACAAACAAAGCGGGAATGAAATCATTTTCAGAAACAATAAACATTCCTAATTATGTTTTGCAAAATCTCTCCTTCTTGTCCATGTTAATTTATTCTCATATAATAACACTTGATATGCTATCTAGCAGTTCTCAGAACTTGAGGCTATACTATTACAAAAATGGATCACGGATACACCACACAGCCCATAGAAACAGGAAGCAACCAAGAATTCTTAAAAAAGATAACATATTTCTGAGTGATATAATTGATTAATTGATTTAGTTTTAAAATATTTAAAAGTTCCTTTAAAAAAATTATTTAAGTAAAAAAACTCCAATATTTATGTGTTTATAATAGATTTCCTGAAAATATGTATTTACATAATTTGTTTGTGAAAATGTGTTTTTATGTGAAATAAAATTCGGGTTTTAAACTTGAAACTTGACATTCGGAATTTTTTAATTTCTTAATTGTGTTTTATCACACGCAAGAAAAATATTTAATTACATAGGAATCCGCTCCTTAGTCATCAGTCATCAACCAGTGCTCAGTCAAAGGAGGATAACAACAGCTGTAACCTTACTTTCGAAGAAGATAGTGCGAGTTCTTTGAGACTGAGTTCAGAATATGCTACACATTATCATGCTTCAGAATTTACGATGCCTAGTGTAGAGGTACAGAAAAGGAAGTAAAAAACGAAAATATTGTGATTCATATTTGGAAATGGGATTCACTAAGTTTGCTGATGGACGTCATCCACAGTGTGTGATATGTAACAAAGTTTTGCCCAATATTTCTATGCTTCCTGCCAAGCTCAGGCAGCATTTCGAAACTCATTCTGACTTCACAAATAAAACAGCATTCTATGCTTCCTGCCAAGCTTAGGCAGCATTTCGAGACTCATCCTGACTTCACAATAAAACTGCATTCTATGCTCCCTGCCAAGCTTAGGCAGCATTTCGAAACTCATCCTGACTTCACAAATAAAACTGCATTCTATGCTCCCTGCCAAGCTTAGGCAGTATTTTGAAACTCATCCTGACTTCACAAATAAAACTGCATTCTATGCTCCCTGCCAAGCTTAGGCAGCATTTTGAAACTCATCCTGACTTCACAAATAAAACTGCATTCTATGCTCCCTGCCAAGCTTAGGCAGCATTTCGAAACTCAACCTGACTTCACAAATAAAACCGCATTCTATGCTCCTTGCCAAACTTAGGCAGCATTTCGAAACTCATCCTGACTTCACAAATAAAACTGCATTCTATGCTCCGTGCCAAGCTTAGGCAGCATTTCGAAACTCAACCTGACTTCACAAATAAAACTGCATTCTATGCTTCCTGCCAAGCTTAGGCAGCATTTCGAAACTCATCCTGACTTCACAAATAAAACTGCATTCTATGCTCCCTGCCAAGCTTAGGCAGCATTTCGAAACTCATTCTGACTTCACAAATAAAACTGCATTCTATGCTCCCTGCCAAGCTTAGGCAGCATTTTGAAACTCATCCTGACTTCACAAATAAAACTGCATTCTATGCTCCCTGCCAAGCTTAGGCAGCATTTCGAAACTCAACCTGACTTCACAAATAAAACCGCATTCTATGCTCCCTGCCAAGCTTAGGCAGCATTTCGAAACTCATCCTGACTTCACAAATAAAACTGCATTCTATGCTCCCTGCCAAGCTTAGGCAGCATTTCGAAACTCAACCTGACTTCACAAATAAAACTGCATTCTATGCTCCCTGCCAAGCTTAGGCAGCATTTCGAAACTCATCCTGACTTCACAAATAAAACTGCATTCTATGCTCCCTGCCAAGCTTAGGCAGCATTTCGAAACTCACCCTGACTTCACAAATAAAACTGCATTCTATGCTCCCTGCCAAGCTTAGGCAGCATTTCGAAACTCAACCTGACTTCACAAATAAAACTGCATTCTATGCTCCCTGCCAAGCTTAGGCAGCATTTCGAAACTCATCCTGACTTCACAAATAAAACTGCATTCTATGCTCCCTGCCAAGCTTAGGCAGCATTTCGAAACTCATCCTGACATCACAAATAAAACTGCATTCTATGCTCCCTGCCAAGCTTAGGCAGCATTTCGAAACTCATCTTGACTTCACAAATAAAACTGCATTCTATGCTCCCTGCCAAGCTTAGGCAGCATTTCGAAACTCATCCTGACTTCACAAATAAAACTGCATTCTATGCTCCCTGCCAAGCTTAGGCAGCATTTCGAAACTCATCCTGACTTCACAAATAAAACTGCATTCTATGCTCCCTGCCAAGCTTAGGCAGCATTTCGAAACTCATCCTGACATCACAAATAAAACTGCATTCTATGCTCCCTGCCAAGCTTAAGCAGCATTTCGAAACTCATCCTGACTTCACAAATAAAACTGCATTCTATGCTCCCTACCAAGTTTAGGCAGCATTTCGAAACTCATCTTGACTTCACAAATGAAACTGCAGACTACGTCAAAAGAAAATGTGACGAACTCCATGCAGTTCAGACAAAAATTTTATCTCGTGTAAAGACAAATAACTATAAAGCACTGGAAACGTCGTATTTGGTTAGACATGATCTGGGTCTTGCTGGTAAACCTCACACCTTTGCCGGAATTCTTATAAAACCACTATTAGTGAAGGCAGTGAAGTGCATAGTGGACGAAAGAATTGCAAAGTTGATCTCCAGTGTGCCCTTATCAAATAACATTGTGCATAATGGGATTCAGGATCTTTCAAATAATGTTAAAAATATCATAATTTCCTGTATCAAAGAAACGCAATTTTTGCTACAACTTGACGAATCCACGGACGTTGCCGGATTAGCTGTGGTAATGACGTTTGGGCAGTACGAATTTTCAGATTCTTTTCATGAAGATATTTTGTTCTACAAGCCATTGCCATCCTCTACAAGGGGTTTGAATTTTTTTTCCCTGATAGATGTCTTCATTGAAAACTTGATACCGGTACCATGGTATTATTATGATATGCGTAAATAATCACTTAGTCATTCAAGACGGCGCCATCCTGTCAGATCCCGGCCACTTAGCCACTCGTAATGAGTGCACCTGTGTACATAGTGCGTTGGACATTGTGCCACTGTCACATATTCTGTGACACAGTACATGAGGGTAGGCACCAAAGGGAAAACTGAGAGATAGAACTTAAATTGAGCGGATTCGATCTTGCATCGGAACTGGAATCCGGTGTGGCTTAGTGGATAAAGTGTCAGCATGTAGAGCTGAAAACCCGGGTTCGAGTCCTGGTGCCGGAGAGAATTTTTCTCTGTCATATCCATCCTTCATCGATACCATGGAACAATTGCATTAATGGATGCACAGATGGCGCAAAGACCGTGGTAGGTCCTGTTGCTAGCGGTGTTACAAGGATCAAGAAAGTTTAAAAAAAACTACACAAATAGTCATTGTGTACTACACCGACACACCCTCGCAACGAAAAAAAATACCAGCGTTATTAAGGCATGTACTAGACAACGTCGTCTAAATTATCAACTTTGTTAAGGCACGACCTTTACAGTGTAGGCTACTCAAAATTCTGTATGAAGATAGGGAAGTATACACAAGTCATTGTTATTAATTATTTACTACACATGGTTGTCGCTTGATAAGCGTTGTCTTTAGTTTTGAATGACCAAAAGAGTTTGCTAGCAGATTATTTGAATGATCAGGAATTGTTATGTAAATTGTGTTACTTAGCACACATTTTGTAAAAAAAATAACGAATTCAGTACATCCATACAAGGGAAACAGAAGACTATATTCAATGCTAATGACAAAATTGCCGCACTGAAGAAAAAAATAACGTTCTACATGGAAAGAGTCTAGAATAAGGATCTGACATGTTTCTCATTGACTTCAAACTTTACAGAAGAAAATAACATAACAATGAATAACTCATTCATAGTAATAATAAAAGAGCACCATGATAATTTGCTTCAAAATATGAATTCATACTTTCCAAGGGAAACTCAGGATCGAAAGAAATATGAGTGGATTGTAGATCCATTGTCAGTGAATTCAAAACCAGCAGCCTTCACTGCGACAGAACACGAGGTCCTTATAGACATGGCTTACAGCCACTGTCAGGCATCATTTAAAAGCAAACCACTTCCCGAATTTTGGGTTCAGTTAGGGGAGGATCTTTCGATATTAAGATCAAAAGCTAAATTGCTCTTACTGCCTTTTGGTACTACATACCTCTGTGAAACGGCCTTTTCGAAGTACACGGCTATAAAAAACATAATATCGAGCTCGTTTGGATGCAGAAGGCGATATGCGTCTTCAACTGACTTCTGTGACATCGGACATTGACAAACTCTGTCGCAAGAAACAGTACATTCTTCACATTAATTCGGGTGTAAATGTAACATTGTAACATTTTTACATACCTTAACTACCGGTACTACTTATAATTATCACTTTGTACTTTTAAATAATATTGTCTCCAGTTCTTTTTTACTATTATTTCCTTGTATGTATGTATGTATGTATGTGTGTATATATATATATATATATATATATATATATATACTTTCGTATACGTATCGTGTGTATTATGCTTCATAGAACATATACAGATAGAACTAAACACTAAACATTTCTTGGGCTCCACGAGAAACTTTTGCTTCAAAAAGGGCTCCGTGGCTGAAAAAGTTTGGGAACCACTGATATAAAGCAATCCTGTCACTGGTTTCCGACGACATACAAGCATCCACAGTGAATCGATGATTTTCTTCCATTGTAATCAAGGTGTATTATGGTGGGTATAACCTACAAACTGTCCCTTCGCTATGAGTTTGTCGTTCTTGATCATTATCGTCGTCAATTGAACAACAGCTGTCCTCTTGTGGTAATTATTTGTCAAAAAAATAATAATAAAGCGCAGGCACTGAGTTCCAATGAACTGGAGTTACATTTTTACATTCCTGTCAAGAATTAAACCAGAGTAGTTAAATTTTGTTTTACTAAGATTTGCTATTGCTTAAGCTATAGAAGAGAATGAAGTTTCCATTATTTAATATTGAAAAGTATCTATAAATACAAACATTAGGTAATTCATAAAGACGAACTGACAGTAGAACGGCATCCTACTGTTATATCTGGAATTATAAAACTGTTTTAATGTCATATGTAGTGGAACAGTATAAACGCTTCCTAAGTTACGACTCTCCACTTTACTCCCACTTCAAGAGCAAGCTATTCCCATTTAACCCCGGGCATTATTTCCATCAACGACTTAGCCTAATGAAAACTTCCATTTTGGGAAATGGGGTCTCAACTCCAAGAGATAAATTTGAATCCAACTTTGTCGTTTTAGTATGCTATAAAACCACGTGACTTTTAGAAAATGATTAAACCTCGTGGAATGTACTCGCCACAGTAATTAAAATTATGGCAAAAGCGAGCATAGATAATCGAACTTAGAGGAGATATTTTCTGTTTCCCATTTTACGAGTCATAAATTCATGCTTGACAGGAATTAGTGCAGACACGGAGGATAAAGTTGGTATTCTTTATTAGTTGAACCTTGCTTAGAACTACGAGTACAATATATTATACTGTAGTATCTAGAGAGAGATTTGATGAAAAAGCAAGAGTGAAGTTTATTTTTACTTGAATGATATGAAGGTGATAATGCCGGTGAAATGAGTTCGGGGTCCAGCACCGAAAGTTACCCAGTTTGCTCATATCGGGTTGAAGGAAAACCCCGGGAAAAAAACCTCAACCAGTTAACTTGCCCCGACCAGGAATCGAACGCGGGCCACCTGGTTTCGCGGCTAGACGCGCTAACCATTTACTCCACAAGTGTGGACAACAATTATATATATATATATATATATATATATATATATATATATCATATTATTATTATTATTATTATTTATTAATTTTTTTATTTATTCTGGCGAAGTTAAGGCCATCAGGCCTTCTTTTCCACTTAGCCAGAAACAAAAGAAGCTGATACAATTGTACTAATGGAGATAGACTGCCTGATAATATTAGGATCGATCAAAAAGTAATATCTCCCTTTTTTCTCTTTAAATAAGTTGGTAATGTGGAAAATTTGAATTTGGCGCTATTTCTCAAACCTTCTTCTACATTCTACTGCAGTAACAGCTTCCTAAGTCAACAGCAGGCAGCACTGCACCAGTTTAGAAAATGGCTGACATCGACGATGTTGAGACAGCGTGCTGTGATAGAATTCCTGAATGCGGAAAGTGAACCACTCATTCATATTCATGAAAGGCTGAAAAAGGTTTATGGAGATGCAACAGTGGATGTCAGCACTGTTAGACGATAGGTCCGTCGCTGTTTGGAAGTTGAAGGAGAAACACTGTTGGCTGATGAAAAGCGAAACAACCGGCCGACGACTGCAGTGACTCCACGCAACATCCAGCGAATCGACGAGATCATTAATGATGGCCGCCGAGTAACAACAGATGAATTGTTTCCATGCTCTCCATCGGTAAAGACAGTGTGATGGTCATTATTGATAAACTGGGCTCTCTAAAGTTTGTGCGCGCTGGGTACCAAAAATCTTGATCGACCACAATAAAAAGGCAAGGAAAACAATAGCCTCCGATTTGTTACACCGCTTCAGTGTGGAGGGGGAGAGGTTGATGGCAAAAATTTTATTGTGACTGAAGATGAAACTTGGGTTCATTTTTTGAACCTCAGACCAAGAGGCAGTCGATGAAATGATTGTGATTCTGGTTGAATTTTTGGAGCAGGGGAGCACAATAAATGATCAATACGTCGAAATCCTAAAGAAGCTTAAAGAACGTCTTCGGCGAGTTCGCCCATCAAAAGCTACGGCAGATATATATATATATATATATATATATATATATATATATATGTATATATATATATTTTTTGCGCGACAATGCAAGACGACACACCAATCAATAGCCTATACCATTAGTGAGACTGGGAAAGTTTTTTGAGAAGACTTACTCCATCCACAGCCTTGACCTAGCGCTATCAGACTTCCATCTGTTCGCTACACTAAGGAAGCTCATCGTGGGCATCACTTCGAAGATGAAGAGAGGCTGAAAAATTCCTTTCGGCAATGACTGATGAAGAAGGACCGTGATTTTTACCGCACTAGAATACATGCTCTTCAAGGTGGAAAAAAACTGTGGAAAAAGGTGAAGACTATATTGAAAAGTGACAAATTAATCGCAAATGTTGTAGCTGTTATGCTATGTAAATTTTATTTAATTGTTTTGTAAATTACTTATAAATGGCTTTTAAGGAACCCAGAGGTTCATTGCCGCCCTCACATAAGTCCGCCATCGGTCCCTATCCTGAGCAAGATTAATCCACTCTTTACCATCTTATCCCACCTCCCTTAAATCTATCCATATATTATCCTCTCATCTACGTCTCGGTCTCCCCAAAGGTATTTTTCCCCCCTGCCCCTCAACTAAGACTCTATATGCATTTCTTGATTCGCCCATCCGTGCTGCATGCCCTGCTCATCTCTAACGTCTGGATTTAATGTTTCTATAGTAATTATGACAGGTGTAGAATACAATGCGTGCAGTTCTGCATTGTGTAACTTTCTCCATTCTCTTGTAACTTCATACCTTTTAGTCCCAAATATTTTCCTAAGAACCTTATTCTCAAACACCCTTAATCTCTGTTCCTCTCTCAAAGTGAGTGTCCAAGTTTCACAACTATATAAAACATCCGGTAATATAACTGTTTTATAAATTCTAACTTTCAGCTCTTTTAAGAGCAGATTGTATGACATTAGCTTCTCAACCGAATAATAACAGCCATTTTCCATATTTAATCTGCGGTAATTTCCTCCCGAGTGCCATTTATATTTGTTACTGTTGCTCCAATATGTTTTAAAATTTTCACCTTTTCAAAGGAAAAATGTCCAATTTTTATATTTCCATTTCTTACTGTGTTCTGGTCACTAGACATAATCACATATTTGGTCTTTTCGGGATTTACTTTCAAACCTATCTGTTTACTTGGCTCAAGTAAAATTCCCATGTTTTCCCTAATATTTTGTGGATTTTCTCCTAACATATTCACGGCGTCCTCTTAGACAAGCACCTGATGTAACCCGTACAATTTAAAACTTCTCTCTGTTATCCTGGACTTTCCTAATGGCCTATTCTAGACCAAAGTTAAAAAGTAAAAGTACTAGTGCATCTCCTTGCTTTAGCCCGTAGTGAATTGAAAAAGCAATAGATAGAAACTGACCTATACGGACTCTGCTGTACGTTCCACTGAGACACATTTTAATTAATCGTACTAGTTTCTGGAAATACCAAATTCAACAACAATGTTATATAAAATTTTTCTTTTAACTGAGTCATATGCCAATGAAAAACTGATGTACTGTATCCTTATACTCCCATTTTTCTCCAATATCTATCGAATACAAAAGATTTGATCAATTGTCGATTTATTACTCCTAAAACCGCACTGATGATCCTCAATAATTTCATCTACATATGGAGTTAATCTTCTCAAAAGAATATTGGACAAAATTTTGTACGACATCAACAAAAGTGATAGTCCTCGAAAGTGACTACAGTTAGTCTTTTCTCCCTTCTTAAAGACAGATACAATTATGAACTCCTTCCATTATTTTGGTACAATTTCCTTTTCCCAAGTAGCAAGTACAAGCTTATAAATTTCGCTATATAATGCGCTTCCATCCTCTTGTATTAATTCTGCTGGAATTTCAACGATACTTGGAGAAATGTACTTTTTCAGATTTTCTATCGCAATTTCGACTTCAGAAAATGGCTGAACACTTTGTAATTTAATTACGTCTCGATCATTTATATTTTGCCTATGTAAATTAAACGAGAGAAAAAAGGAGGCATTACATTTTGATAGATCCTCCTAGATGTATAAGCCAAAAGTTCATCATTACAACTTGAGCTAATTGGCCTTGAAAACAATACACCTTTGCTTACTTCAGGAATTCTACCATGCACTGCCAGAAAATAGATAGATACCGAAACCTTCGCCGTTTCAGTGGTCGCATTATTGCAATTTTTTGGTTCTACTTACACTTATGTACATTTCTTCTGCAGATTAAATTATCAGAAAAACAATACGCGAAGTAGAATTACTGATAAGCATTTGGTTTCTTCATTGGATGTTAGTTGTTCGAAGACGGAGCCTAATTTGACAAGACTGCCAGAAAGAAATGCCACAGTGCAGGTGGCAGTTATCAACAGGGCCGTAGAGAGCCGAAATGGGCCCCCTGGCTAAGATTTCAAACGATATACGAGTGTTGAGAACTCTAGTATGTGAAGTAGCATAACACTGAACAATGCTTTTTATTATAGACATTACAAAAGTGAACAAATATTTTACACTACTCTATTCTCTATTGTTTATTTTAAATATAGACACATACACTAAGTCACTAACTTACGTTTTAGTAGAACATTACTTTTAAGAAATCTACAGTGGAGCTTTTCTTGCCTTTCGACCCGCAAAATAATCTATTATATTTCAAAGTCCAACTCTCGTGCAAGACTGCTTTCCAAAGCTAAGCTGCCAAGACTTGACATTGTTGAGCGAAATATGTCCTTCGCATGCGCCAACAGGCTAAACAACTTTTAATGGCAATGTAGTAAATATGCGCAAAACAATGCAGAATTTGGAGATAGATTGATCAATTTCTTTTGAGTAAAGACATTCAGGAGTTGAAGAGTTTGTAAGTTATTCTTAAAGTTTACTGGTTAAATAGACTAATTAATTCTAAGATCCCAAGGAAGTTGCCACTCCTGGGATCACCAATTAGGTGGGTATCCCCTCTCAGTGGCAAGCCTCTTTCACCTAGAAATAGAATCACATCCAAAATATGGATTCAAATCTTCCTCCAATTGTCCATTTCATTCTTAAAGGTTTTAGAATTGTAACATATCAGCTGCTAAATCCTCACTTAAAGATTTCTCCAAGCTGCGCCACTCTAGATAACAAGCCTTATGACTAGCATTATTTTCATGTGTAGGTAATTTATCATAGAATCTCTTCCACCAGAAAAATCTCCAAGAGAACATAATACTGAACGTGCAACCTGCTGAAGATACGGCAGTCTGTCTCTTGGTACGCTTTCTCCATTTTTCAAGGTGCATTGCAGAACACAATGACAAAATAAATTACACATTCATGTCACATAGAAACTCTTTGGGGAGTGATTTAGGCCCACGAAGAACTAATTCGTGAATGAACCTAGTAGAAAACTGCATATTTTCTAGTGTCCCGATGTCAAAATCAAAAGGTCTAGAGGTTTTGCTGCCTATGACGTTATTGGTCATGGTGCAAGTGGGGCAAGGAAAATCTGATCGTGTTGTATTTATTGATTCGGAACGTTCATTAGATCCTGATTTTACTTCGTCTTCATCTTGAATATCTTTTCTTTGATCCAAAGATTCACTTTTCACTTCCTCCTCCTGTTCACACAGTCTAACTTTCTTCAACACAAAACCAAAGCTTTCAAATGTTATCTGTCCTTTCTTAGATAATTCTTCCTTCGTCTCCTTCTCCTTTCTTTTCTGAGCACCAGATTTATGATAATAACTCAGCCACCGGCGTAGCTCAGTCGACTAAGGCGCTTGCCTGCCGAGTCGGAGTTCCGCTCGGACGTGGGTTCGATTCCCGCTTGGGCTGATTATCTAGTTGGATTTTTTCGAGGTTTTCCCCAACCGTAAGGCAAATATCAGGTAATCTGTGGCGAATTCTCGACATCATCTCGCCAAATATCAACTATCACCAATTTTATCCACGCTAAATAACCACGTAGTTGATACAGCGTCGTTAAATAAGCAAGTAAAGAAAATTATAACTCATGATCTGCAAACAAAATTGATTAAAACATTAACATACACGGTTGTCAGCTTCCGAACAAGCCAACCAAACGACTGTTAGTCCGTGTGTGGCGTGGAATGGAGATGGAATAAGCGTGTACTATCTATCGTAGTAGAGAACTGTTTTCCCGGTAAATACCACGCCCAATGCAACGATTTCACTATGATCCATGTGTGTAAAAATGTCCCAAAAATTAAATAACATTATTACTTTCAGTTTTACATTTTAAATTACCTATATACTAAGAAGAGTCAAAAAGTAAACTTAATAATTGTTTCATTAATTGAATATGTACAATAAGACTACAGATACTTCATCACTTTTCAACATAGCATAACAGAAATACTTGCATTGAAAGTACTGGGGACTATATTGAAAAGTAATGAAGTGTTTGTAGTCTTATTGTACATATTCATGTAATAAAACAATTATTAACGATACTTTTTGACTCTTCCTCGTAGTACTATCAGCACGTTATCCGGGCCCCCCGAAAGCCCCGGGCCTCCAGGATACGGCCATGCCTTCCATACCCTCTCACTGGGCCTGGTTATCAATACAATAAAGGATGACGTAATCAATCCGATTTCATTATTGTGGCGGCAGGCCGGAACATTCTAGCCGTGTCGGAGTGTTTCGCGCTCGTGCGGGAAGGAAGGCGGCGGGGAGAGGAGACTCAAGCTTCGGCGGGCGCTGGGCTGCGGCGCAGAGAGGGGGGAATATCTGGAAGTTTCGCAAAGCAACGCGAGCCGATTGTTGTGGAAACTTCGGGACGCAGTACATTCGATAACGTGTGATTTAATAAATGAAAAGGGGCGAGAGAGCCGCTAGTCAGTCAGTTTGTGAATCAGCAGCGAGCAAGGAAGCCGGCCTTCGAGACCGGGGTTCGACGTGCAGTGAATTTGAGTAAGTGTGGCAGCGTCCAGGTGGAACCAACGCGTCCGGAAGTCTTAGGTTCGACGTACCGTGAACTTGAGTGAGTAACTGTGGCAGCGTCCAGACGGAAGCAGCGCGTCCGGAAGTCTTGGGTTCGAAGTGCAGTGAACTGTATCTGAAAGTGTTCGGTTCGAAGTGCAGTAAACTGTCACTGGAATTCTTGGGTTCGACGTACCGTAAACTTGAATGAGTGAGCTAGTGGAACTAGCCAAGGCGAACGAACTGTGAACTGAGAACTGACAGTTTTGCTTTGTACACAGTGTTTCGTGAAGATTAGTTGAGATTAGGAGTACAATGTTGTTGTTCTCAATAATCCACGTGAATAGTCATTGTCGTTGTGTGGAGTGCAATAAAGACTACTGTGTTGCTGTGTTGAGTGGAATACCCATTGTTGACGGGTGCGTAATTAAAGATAGAAATAAAAGTCACATTATTGTTGAAATATACAGTAAAAGTTACATTATGTTTATAACTGAGAAATGTGTGCTTTGTTTTATAATTTAAAAATATGTATTACAAAAGCGCGATATTTACATCCTTAGTAAATTTGTATATCTCTGCATACCTGGTATAATAACTACAGAAGTACAGTTACTTGCCATGGAGACCGGTCCCAGTCTAGCCTCTACCGAACAAAATGTGTTGGCGGATAGCGAGTAGTCATACAGATCCGTACACGCTTCCTACGCAGATTGGATCTACTCCACCCTCCACCGCTTAGCTTTCTCGAATTGGCCAGTCCATACTACCGTCATATAAGCCAATGGAACATGACTACCTGGGACCGGTCTGTCTGCATAGGAACGCTCTGTATACGTCAAATTAAAAGTTAATTCCGACAGGCTTTCATTGCTGAAAGATATCTACAAAAAATTAACATCTAATCCGCGCACTAAAACTGTCGATGAAGACTGATAAAATGAGAAATAGATTAAAAATAGGGCAAATAAACATATGCATATATACGTACAGTTACCCTTAAAAAGAATGAGACGATTCTTGGTTGTCGGAAGTTAAAGTTTTACAGCGCGGTTCACTCGATATCGACGTATAACGATAAGTACCATGACAAATAGAACAAGAATTGTTACAAGAACCACAACAAGGACAAGGATCAGAATAAGGATCACGAAGAAGACAGTCATTTAAGGCCACGATTTCACAACATAGCTCGGGTAACAAAATATCATTGCTTCTCTGTACCGAATGGCAAATGCCTGCTATCGGATCTACATTCTGGACTGCTGCTGTCACTGTCTTGTCTCGGTAGCTCATATAGCAGCGTGTCGGTTCCACCGTATAACCGAAATGTTTCGTGTTCGATCCCAGGTGAAACTCTTTTTTTTTTTTATTGAGGTGTAATTAATTTGTTCAGAGTTCCTCGACTGTATAATTTGTCGAAAAATATGGAATAATTTATGCCCAATTTTTTTATCTACATGTGGGCTGAATCTCGTCAAAAAGTAAATAAATCTTACTTGGAAGTTAAAAGTATTCTTCCTGAAACAAAAATCATAAAAAACAAAAAGGGACCCGTTAACTTAAAATCTTGTACACATACCATCATACATTTCACCAATCGAAATCCACTCGATTGGTAGCGAAGGCAAGATGGTTGACAGCTTGTGTTTCCCCCCATATTTCCATTTGCGCAGCCCTCCGGCTCCTAATACCGCGGTTCCTAAACCTGCTGATCACAGTCTGTGAAGAACCAGGAAAGTTAAATGCTGCTCTTATTTCGTTAGCAGTCCGAAAGGGGTCCAGTCGAACTGTCTCGAATAAGAGAGCATCCTCTTCCAATGAAGAAATCCGCGGACGCCCAGGAATAAGGCGATTTTTGACCTCCCCCTGAATTTTGTAACAATGAACCCCCTCGCGGCTGTACTTCCAGGAACACCGACCAAACGGCCAGCAGATCTAGCCCCATATCCAGCCTCAACTAGAGCTATAACTCGCTGTCTCATGTCACGTCGGTACGCCATTACGATGAGAAATGAGGGATGACGATAATACTTTAGTGTAGACAATGACTATTTAACGTGATATAGAATTATTGAAATAACAGGCATCTTGCATAGTAAAAGTTAATAAATCAACCCTGAATTAAATATTTCAATAACAGGATATAACAGGAAATCCAATTATTGTTGCGAAACTAATCAAATTAAATCTAATTACATTAAGTAAACAAATCCCAAGTTATGACACCACATTGCTACAGCTAAATTCTATGTTATTAACATAAGCATTGAATAGGTCCGTGCTTATGCGTTGGACGACAAAAGCAAACATCGAAAGTGCGAATGTTGCCGCGGAATGTAACTTCTTGCTTTTTATAATGTAAATCAGACTTCTAACTACAATCATTCATATTTCTTACATTATTAATATTTATAGCCAACATTGAATTAGTAAAGAAAAGACTTTATAAATCTCATACGGAATTTGTGATCTGTAGAGACATAAACATAGATTAACTCTCGGAACTTTTCCGTAAAAGTAAATTAAATTCACTCCTTGAAACTGGAAACCTTAGTCGTAGAGCCATTTTCCCACCAGCATACAAGCTGAAGTAGCACAGCCATTGATAAAAGTTTTGTACACAGAATTAGACTGAATTCCTATTCGACAGAACCTATAATCAATGGCTTGTCTGAACATGATAAACAAATCCTAAGTGTTTCAAAATATTAATTTAAAAACTAAAAAAGAGTCGTAAATGCTGTATCTAGTGACTATTTACATTTATGTCTACAAAATGAATCTTGGAAAAACGTATATGATACTGGTACTACTGATATTAAGAGTAAATGTATTGTATTTTTCACTTTAATTTCAGAATCAATTTAGTGGATGTTCTCCACTCAATGTTGTGAAAAAATTCAAAAGTAAAAACATGTAGATAACGCAGGGACTTAAAACTCTCATGTTTTAAAAAGAAGAATCTATATGTAATGAGTTGCAATGTAATGATCCTCATGTTCTTAAATACTACAAGAAGTACGGTGTAATTTATCAAACATTATGAAAGAGGGAAATAGAATACATTCGAATAGAAAAGTACAACATTCAGATAATGCAATTAAAGCTACTCGAAATATTATTGAAGTTAAACTTGTAGATATTCCAAGAAGGAAAATATTTTTTCATTAAAACCAGTGATTATAAACTGGAGGATCCCAAATCTATTGCGAATTCTTTTAATGTCTTATAGTATATAGTACAGAAATATTATTGACAACTTAAACATTCAAGATTTTGCAAAAGATACTGCAATTGGTTATTTAAGAGATGCATTTAATAATTAGTATTAATATATGTAATTAGTCAATAACTGCAACAGCGTTTTTTCATTCAATCATAACATGAATAAAATTGAATGAACATTAAATTAAACACTATTGCAAACACGTAGATAAAATAGTTAAAATCAACTGAAGGGGTGAGAATGAAATAATCCAAAGCCACACTTTTAACAAAAATTGTTTTGTGCGAGTGCAATTCTTACACATATGGGAAAGCTACTAATAAAATATTGTAATAACTACTCAACAAATGACATAGCCTAAGGACTCTAAACCTTTGTAAAAGTTTGTCTGTGTGGCTTAGGAATATTTTTAAATTTCATTTTAATTGTTAGTTTATAATATATATGCATTTACATTGTATGTGTGTATGTATAAATGCATTCATTAGATTAACGTTTACAATATTATAACTTGTAATTTTGTATTGTCTGTGATCATTAACACTTAATCTGAGGACTTTGTAAAACTCTATTTCAACGTTATTTAGCTATTTCAAAGTTATTTAAACAAAAAAAATTGTTGTGTAGACTAGGAATCGAACTCGCACTCTTCTACATGAGACACAGAAGTCTTAGCGTCTGAGCTATTGAAACGACACGAAAGATTTCCTTTCTGTGCGGAGTGTCGATCTAGTCATGAAGGTCCATTGTCGATTTAACTACATGATTTATGTATATATTTATCTTTTATGTACGTAATATCATATTTTTTGCAGTTTTTGAAGTGAATTTCGGAACGATGCTAGTAACAAACCAAATAGCCTGAATTTAAGTAACTCAATATTCGTTATCTTGTGTATCAGTGCTCTGGTCTCCGATCATGAGCAGTGTCTTACATCTGAGACTTAGGAATATTCAATCGTCTCATCCTTTTCTAGGGAAACTGTACATAACTCAAACTCAAATGTTGAACTATTCAAGGATTCAAGTGAACGGTATAATATTTTTGGAACAGTAGTCGCCTCCCACCTACAGTACAAGCAGTGATGCAACTTGCCTGCGCAGATGAAGTTTTTGTATGTATGTGTAGAAGTTACGCAAGTAGAGGAAAGAGAAAGGGGATTTAAATGACACAAAGAGAAACTTGAGGTATAAGAGATTAGAGAGTAGTAGTAGGCTTATATGATATTTGAATCTATTGTGCAGTCTGGATTATTTCTCGCCATAAATTAATTGCCAGGGAAGACCGGAGATTTGAAAGGATAGCTTTTGGAATAATGGAGTGCTTAGATATCACAGTAAGTTGTAAATGTTATTTTTTATATTCGAGATGAATTTTTGCTTTAAGGATATTCTTTTACTATTAGTTGGACAAGAATCTCATTATAACTGAATAATAAAATTTATATTTTAAATTCTAATTTTCGTTAAAAACAAAGTAATATTAGAAACGGATACTATCTAAGAAGAGCTGCATTACGGAAGTTCGTGTAAAATTAACAGCAGATGCCTATTTCAAATATAAATGTATAATTAAATTAGTAACGAGTCAAAGTCAGGTTAGGAGAAGAAATATCACAAGCAAGCGAAATAGGGAGAGGAGTACGTTAAGGATGCCCTTTATCACACACCCTCTTCAACATCTACTTGTAGAATTTAGTGAAGAGCTGTTTTCAGGAAATGGGAGGAATGATAGTAGGAGGAAGAAGAATAAAGTGCATAAGATTTGCTGATGATATGGCGTTGTTAGCATAGGAGGAGATGATACTAAGGGATATGCTATTGAAGATAAATTACATCTGTAAGCAGTATGGAATGAAGAAAAATGCCAACATGACGAAGACCATGGTCATAGGAAGAAAGGTAAAGATTATTCCACAAGTGTTTGATCACTACAAATCCTATCATATGTTCCCTGGTAAGAAATCATCAACTTGTACGTAAGTAATAAGACTGCACTCGTCGCCTCAGTAAAGAGACAACGGAAGGCAGGGTAGTGGGGGGGGGAGAAAGGAAAGCGGGAATCTGTTTTCTTAAATAATGGAGTAACCTCCCTTTTCAAGTCATAAATATGGAAGGCCTGAAACCAGGTGTAAAACTGCGAAAAGCCCATCAGACTCTATGTTTATGCAGGTGGGGGACATCTGCATTGCTGGACACGTGCCAGCTCTCGACCGGCTACCTGCATTGGGGAATGCAATTAAGTCAATTGCTTCGGAATTCAAGTGAAATACATGTTCGTTTGGAGAACTGTTTGAGAACAAATGAGCCACGCTTTGTTAAGATACCACAAGTTTAGAAAGACACATTTATAGGAGACAACAAATAAGTTGTTGGAACTTATTCAGAAAAATAAAGGGAAAAATGAATTTTTAGTATCATTTTTAGACTCCTTTAGAAAACGTTGAAAAATGCATACATAAAACTTGCCTTAAAATTGTGATCTATGCAATTCGTTATTTAATCATTTCTAGTGTAGACAATAAATGTCTACCATTAAAGTATTAATGTGAGTTGTATCCTTCAATCGGTGTCCCTACGCAGAAGCCGCAGCCAAGCAGCAATACACACAATGGTAATGTACATTACGGATCCACCTGTGCTGTTGCAGTCACCCCTCCACACGGGTCATGACGTCATTATATACTCCGTGTACTCTAAAGCTCATACTGGTTACTCTGTGTCCCTAGGCCGAAGCCTGCTGACAATAGATGTAGGCCTACATATCAGCCAGAACCTGAATGAGAGGATCACAGTACAGTAATATACTAATAATAACAAAACATAAGTATACTATATAATTATACGTTCCCCTCCGTTAAAGCTCCAATTGCATTAATAAATTATAACTGAGTCACACTCTAAAGAGCAAGATGCTTGAGTTCGGGCATGACAAATATTGTAGTACTATATAGAAAATTAATCACAAATAACTGCGATTAACTGTTAACTTTAACTACATACAAACTTAAAAACATGTTCATATTATGTATATAAATAATAAACATATTAAGTTAATATGACAGCCACCGGCGTACCTCAGTCGGCTTAGGAGCTTGCTTGCCGATCCGGAGTTGCTCTCGGGCGCGGGTTCAATTCCCGCTTGAACTGATTACCTGGTTGAATTTTTCCCAACAGTAAGGAAAATGTCAGGTAATCTATGGCAAATTCTCTGCCTCATGTCGTCAAATATCATCTCGCTAACACCAATCCCATCAACCCTAAATAACCTCGTAGTTGATACAGCGTCGTTAAATAACCAAGTAAGAAACAATATTGCATAACAATAAATAAATAATAAAAATGCACTATGATAATTATTATGATTTGAAAGTAGTTTACACACTTGTTTCTTTTAATAATTTCTTATTTAACAATTTGAATTTTTTTATTCCTGCATTTGAAGCAGTGACAGGGATTTTAAATCATGTTTTATTTATTTTATTTAATCTGAAGGGATTAAAGCCATTTACAGTGACTGTAAATAATGAACATTACATGAAATTATTACGCAATCTAGGACCGAAATTAGAACTATACCTTAAACCTGCTTCAGTCTTACATTTTGCTTCAATAAGGAAAAGCGAAATGTTGTATATTCTTGTAATGTGGCCATGATCGAAAGATATAAGTAACAACTAAATAAAATAAAATTTTAACAAACTTAAACCATCTCGAATAAAAAATAACTAAATTATAAAAATATAGGCTAATATAGAGTTTATTTTGATATCTATGGTAGAAGTTCAAAATAGTTTACATTTAAATTGTTTGATATAACTTAAAAGCGCAGTCATTATTATTTAAAAAGTAAGACAATCCCAAAGGAGGATAAAACTAAAATTGTTTGTCATTTACTATCATAATACACTACTCTTTTAAATTGAATGAGCATATTGGGAAATGCATCAATGACGTTCCCAAAACACGCTATGAAATGTTTAATATAAAGCCATTTTTATCGAAGAAAGGAAGCAAAAACGAGTAAAATAATTGTATTAAGCTTTTGGTTTGAAATATTTCAAAGAATAAGTCCCTGAAATTAGCGATGTTACTTACGGTTCATCCTGAGGTTATACATAAAATTTTAGAATAAATTGTTTATTTATGAAAGGTAGGAAAATCACAAATTGCAAACAAACACACATTAACAACTGATAGTGTTTTATTATCAAAAATATTTACATATCAATATTTACATAAACTGTCACCATTTTGAGATCACTGTACAATAAGCTGTCCAATCTTGACACAACTTATTTGGTTCGTAACTAACTAAATTATACTGGTGTGAAGAAGGAAAATAGGTAATACATGTGTTGTACTTTTTTGTAAATAAACACTAAAGAACTTAACTTCACATTAAACTTTGGTTTACAAACCAAAACATTACTGGTACGTTTTATGGTTTAGCAATTAGCCTACGAAACTCCAAGTAGGATATAGAAAAACTGAATAATGCTATGCGAAACAAATAATTATATATTCCAGTACTGACACTAATGCACTCATGGAGTTAATACATATTTTCAAACAGAATGTTTAATACATGTTCTATACTTTTTTCCATAATGTCTGACAGGAGACGCAGAGGAGAGAAGTAGTGGATCACCTGTATATCGCGGCACCGCAGCTGAGGTGGGATCTCGCTCGACCGATAAGCTATCGCTTCCCGCCTGCCGGGTAATACGAGAGCCCGATGTTTAGCAAGCTAGAGTGACTGCATAATAAATTCTAATGCACTTATGTCCTCACCCATGTCACTAAAGGAGATGTTGGAACTGCCTTCCTTCGTCTTCAACACATTTCTGGCATCTTCTTATGAAATTACTCATTACTTTTCTTAGTTTTCTTTGAAAAATTGAATTGATCTCTTGGTGAATGTTATCCTTAAGTTTGTCTAAAGTGTGTGGATTCGTTTTATACACTTTATCTTTTAATGATCCCCAGAGATAATAGTCAGCAGGCGGTTAAATCAGGAGATCTTGAGAGCCATATGTTATTGCTGATAACTCTATCGTCAAACATTTGTCGAATTTCCTACAATGAAACATTAGCCGTAGCCGAGTCCTGCTGAAAAAACGCGAAACTACATTCCCTCTCAGATAATTCAGCAAAAAAGGGTTGCAAAATGTTGTTCACATATCTATAACTGTTAATTGTGTCCTAAAAATGGACTATTATTCTCTCATCGGAAAATATGCACCACACCCCTACGTTCTCGTCATGGTTGAAGCATTCTACCTCCGCCCAACTTCAAGTCAAGCATGAAATGAGGTCTCTGTCATTGGTTGAATAGCAATTATACTTCTCTCCTTCTCTGCCGGCAATGTTTACTTCTCCTGTCAGACATTATGGGACGAAGTATAGTAAGACTTCTCACCTCATTTGCAAAACATGTAATTCCGCCATTCCAATCATAGGCATAATATGGATATGACTACAAACAGAACAAAGAGTATTATTTTATTAAAATCTATGCACTATATTCCCAAACATCAATTAGAATCACATTTCAAACATACATGTTATTCTTTATGCTTTAAATCGAATGCGTTCTCTGCTCTTGTGTAAATTCTATGAATTGACGCATGCGAGCATTCTATGTTGTTTGTCCGCGGCATTATAAATCCATTCCAGACCAGAAATGTAATTAAACTTTGTTCAGCTTTTTTTCATGACAGTGAAACCCTTTAATGTCAATGAATATGTCCTCTCTCTGCCCTGTTGAACCGCCCCCCCCCAACATTCCTCTCTCTCTCTCACTCTCTCTCTCTCACGCTGTATGCGTCTGTTTCGCTTTCGTGGAACCTTATCCACCCGTTCATACGGCTTATCAACCAGTTCCATAAGTCAATCAGTAGAATTATAGTTTAGAAGCCAGATACTGCCGGTCGGTAGTGCTGTACGCAAAAGCTAGGATCCCCGTATTTGTCCGTCTAATGTAGGTTGAAAGAATTCCAAAACATGGTTTCAAGAAAAAACCTCGGCATGATGGTATAACGATGCATTTCATCGGAAAATAATGAATAGATATAGGAAATATTTTACTTTCGGCCATTTCCTACCACTTTGGAGAGTTGCCAGAGCATTATTGTATAGTCTGCGGTACTCAAACACAAACTTTGCTATGTGATTAATCATTTCTTGGACATCATTTAATGTGAGTTGTACTACTAAAGTGAACAACGACGACTGTATAGTCTACGTAGTGAGATAAAAATCAATAGACCTATTCTGCCGGAGACAATACTGTGGACTATTTTATATTGCATTTAAAATTCACTGACTGCTGAAACATTTTTCGAACCATGTGATACTGTAAAGTCATCCCTACTACAGGCCATTGAGCCCCATAAGGTGGCATATTAAGGTTCCTATCTTTGGAGACAATAAGCGTATTCCGAATCTCAGCGCTGAGCTATCTGATGGCATCACGGTGTTCCTAATTTCAACGATGATGTCACTGATGCTCCACCGGTGTTGCACCGGTTCCATCACCTTGCAGAGGTGGTGGCAGTCTCCATCAGCCGCCATCAGTGAATCTGATTGGTTCTTGTATAGGGCGGGAATTAGCAGACGAATGACATCGTGCACTGTTGTGTCATGGCGGTGTGTTCTGCTTTGGTTCTGCTGTATTATTTGTAATGAGCACAACGTAAAAGCAATATGTTAATGGCTTATGAGCGAACATGTCAACGGACCAGTTATTACTACCGGTTCAAGAAATAAATTGTTTATGCTCTATTTTCTTTGAACAAGATGACAGTACGGAAATTTCACAAAATCTTGCTAGCGTAGCATAAACAACAACTTGTACAGCTGTCATGACAGCCATCGAACCTTCCAGCAGTTTTGTTCCTATTTCGCTACAGCGTGACGTCATTGTTGTCCACCGGTCCGGTGAGATTCGGAATACGCTGAATGCCTTTAGTAGCAATAGAACTGCCAGTCCTAAACGTTTATCTTCACTCTCAAGGAAAAGTCCCTGGTACCCATTTCTGTTAGAAGCTGATTCGACCGCAGGTCCATATTGTAGTGAAAGGATTAGGGCAATTGGAAAAATCCATGGTCCTCTTCGGAATCGAACCTGCGACTTTCAGATTTGTAGCGTAGCTCCTTAATTACCACGGTGATATTGATATAAAAAAACTAAATAAAATTCATTTTAGACTTTGACAATGATCAACATGGTGCGAAGATTTTTTGGGCATTTGTAAAAGTATTTTAATGTTGTAAAAAAATCCAGCTTTTCGGATCTACAGAATGGGCCAGAAGTCAAGCTCGGATATTGTTTATATTGAAATAAAAAATTTATCGTAAGCGAAAACTAATTAAAAACTATTCCTAGGCTGAGAGAGGTATTTTTCCCCTTCATATACTGTTTATGGCAATTGTTTGTAATTTTTTCCGATAGAGTGAGTGAATTTTTATGTTTTGGTTACAAGCCAGATTTTTTTCCGGCTTACGCTTTTATTAGTTAATTGTTGTCCAAGGCTTCTATTTAGAAGCCTTGATTGTTGTCGATGTGAAATGTTGTTGTCTTTGTGTTGTAAGCAATGGCGGATGCAAGCATATATACGATTGAGGAACGTCTCATCGATAATGTGTGTGTTCACGAAAAACAACGAACTGGTGAAATGTACGAAGAAATCAGAGAAAATTTCTTTCTTCGCTTTAATAAAGCAGCTCCAAGTGAAGCCAATCTCCGGAAACTGAGAAAGAAGACTTTCTCAACAGCAGGCTCTGTATTGGATGCAAAACGTAGCGCAAGATATAAAAAAAAAATATGTCGATGACGATGTCAATGACCGTCTGAATGAATCATTAGAACGATGAAATCAACAAGGAAGCGATCGGCGGAAATGCAGATCCCAAGAACCTCGTTGCGCCGTTGGTTGAAAAATGCAGGTTATCATGCATATAAGCCCACCGTCATAAATAAATTGACAGGAATATGGATATACGACGTGACGCATGTGAAAATTTACTCTCTCTGTTCCCACCTTAGCGATTCTTCTTAACGTCCTGATGATCGACGAATGCGCGTAATGCTTATGTACGTGGGCCAAACATAACCGTCATTTTTATGAAAAACTTCAACAACAACCCTCTCACGTCCTGATGTGGGCCGGAGTTACCAGTGAAATTATCATCGGACAATATTTCTTCGAAAGATCTGTGACTGGTGAATCATACCTCGAAATGTCTCAATTGCTGATTCCGGAACTTGACAGAGTTGGTCTTCTTAACACCGTCGTTCTTCAACAGGATGGGGCCCCAGGACATTTCTGGACTTCAGTTCGGGAATGGTTGAACACCAGCTTTCCTTCGTGCATTGGATGAGATGGACCTTTCGTTTGGTCTCCAAGAAGCGTCGATCTCACGACGTGCGACAACTGACTGTGGTCCTACTCAAAAGAAAATCTTGGAAAAATTCGGATGAATTCTGTTGAACAAATGAAGAGAGAGATTCTTCGAATCTTCATTACGATCACTCCCGAAATGCTAAGGCGGGCAAGCAGACGCACATGGCGACGCATCCAACTATGCATGGAAAATAATGGTGCGCATACCGAAATGTTAGACGTTTGACAATGACACCAATAGGCCCACGAACGTTTTTTTTTTTTGCATATTTCCATCTATTAATATTGGCGAATTCAATAAATAACGTTTTTAAATAGTTTGTGGCATTTTATTATTTCAGAAACTAACATATAACATATCCGATCGTGACTTATAGCCCACTCTGTATACATATCGGCTCCATTTGGATTGATCCAGTCCTGAGGAGTAGGTCTTGGTAACAAACACAACAGATAAATGTACCTATTCCCCTTTTCCCACCTAATCTGATAACATACCGGCATCTAACTTCAAAACATTGGATGTGTTTACATCTAGAACAGATGCAAATACTCAAAAGCCTCGCACCACAAATAAGGTTTTTAAAATAAACACTAATTTTTCTAGTCCACACCTGTGGAGTAACGGTCAGCGCGTCTGGCCGAGAAACCAGGTGGCCCGGGTTCGAATCCCGGTCGGGGCAAGTTACCTGGTTGAGGATTTTTCCGTGGTTTTACCTCAACCCAATACGAGGAAATGCTGGGTAACTTTCAGTGTTGGACCCCGGACTCATTTCACCGGCATTGTCACCTTGATATCATTCAGAGGCTAAATAACCTAGATGTTGATACAGCGTCGTAAAATAACCCAATAAAATAAAAATAAAAACTAATTTTCTATATCATTGTAGACAGTACTTCTTATATCAGTTTACGTATTTCAGTAATTTATTTTAAAATGTATAATATATTTATAATATATAATTTTATTTATTTATTCTGGTAGAGTTAAGACCATGAGGCCTTCTTTGTATGTAAGAAAAATTATATTAATATATAATAAATATTTGTAAAATAATCATTGAAAATATTTCCAAAGAAACTCTTCAGAATTAATAATATTATTATTAAAATTATTTTTATCAAAATACGAAGGAAACGTACTTCTAATAATGTGCAATAGATCGACGGTCCGGCACTCCTTTCAAGAAATCCGAAGTTCAGTTACAAGACAGGATAGATTATTTATTATAAATTTGCCTCTTTTCGGTCAGATGGAGATTAAGGACTGAATTAAATTCGTATTATCTTACCGAGAATTCAGTAGCTAATAAGAGTTGTGTACAGCACGCCTTTTCCTCACCCCCTCTATTTTAGTCCAGTAAAAATCCGTTACAACGCGCCTCTTTATAAAGCGAATTTGGATCTAGTGAGCAAATAGTCACGGGTCTCAAAATTATTCAACTTGTTTCCTTTAAAAGTGAGTATAGTACGAGTATAAGACATTTTAGTTTTAAATGTTGAACTATTGGCGCAGGATGCGTTACTGTATCTGTTCTTCGCACTTATTTTTTTGTGAGGATATATAGATTGTTGTCTAAAATATGATACAGTATACCGCTCCCGTTAAAAACATAAGTCCTAGATCAACATCTCGGATAACGGTATTAATTTTTAGTGTAATATAAATTTTTAGTACATTTTTTGCAAAGTTCGCCGAAAAACAACTGATCACAGACAACGCGGTCGTTCTTCAGTCTCCAGATACCCGCGTTATAAAGGAGTTTTACTGCTATCTGTGTTTTAGTGACGTCACTAAGGCCTATTAAATAGACGGCTAATACTGCATCCCATCTTTATTGCTTCATTGCTTTTTTCAACAAGATGGAGCAATGAATAATGCAGAATCCGTGCACCCATAGCCTCGCATAAAATTTTACTACACATGCTGATCCTACATTTATATTTAAATAAACGTTGCATATATCTACATAACTTTATGTAGTATCGGTTAACAATAATAATATGGAGTTAAACAAAACAAATAATTTATGGATAAAATTTATAATGAGGAGTAGTTGAGATGAAACAGACTTCTAGCCTTCAGTCATAAGCCATAACTAAATTATTCAGTATGTAAGATAGGAATAGATTTCACTAGTAATGAAAGCTAAACGTATCTGTCGTTTTATGATCAATAACGTATTTCATTAAATTTAACTATGGTACATACACTAAAAATACTGTCGTTCATTGATTTAATGCACAACACAAACGATACACGCTAAACAATATAAAGGTGGAACAGCAGAATTCACTGAACAAAAAGTTAAATATAACTTCATTCTATGTTACACTTTAATTCTAATATAATAAAGTGTCATGGCATCGTGTTCTGGAATTGACAGTAGAAACTGATCACATCATCGATTCCATCTTAATCTTTAGGCAACAGCAACAAACGTTGACCCTACAGGAAGCCAACGTTGCAAAAAGAGTCCTTGATTTCCTCGGTATAATTCTAGTCTCTCCTTAAGTGAAAACCACAAACTCCATGAAGAGAAAATGTACTACCACCATTTATATGTGTCATCTAACTGCAACTGTTTGACTCTCATTCACTGATATCAAATGTTCAGTGCTGCCAATATTATTGGCTCTTGATTTACTTTCGAAAATTAGTTTAATATACAGAAATGTAGAATTTCAAAAACAAATTCTTTTTAGGCAAACCGTTATAATTATAACATATTATTAAAATCTTCTGTGCAATGCATTGTACTGTATTACCTTGTAAATTTGGTAGTCCACATAAGCATTAAACTATGAACACTCTTATAACAAGACATTCTCAGAAAATCAATAGCTAAATAACTTAACTCTTATTTTCGTTTAAATTACTTACGTATTTCAACATATTTGTAAATTGTCATAGATTTTTAACTGTTGAAAACTGAACACTTGTACATTAACAATTATTATATAATTGATCTCAAGTATGAAGATATACAGAAAATGTAGAACGAAAATGTGTAGCAAATGTACGTATGAAATTAATTAAATGCCTGAAGAGAATTTAGCCCTGGTATCAAACGTTCCGAAAATGTAAGTACAGTACGTATAGTACGATATGCTGGCTTTGTAGTAATGGAACTGTCACCCATGACACAGATGTCATGCTTACTGTCAGGAAACTCATCTTAAGTGCGAGAAGAGTGAAATGTGTACGAAATGTATGATGGAATGGAAATGTCTGAAGTACATAGATCAGAACAATGTGACTCACATCCTTCGAGTGACAGAATGTTAATATGCTTATCTGTCATCGCTCATCACTCACGTAGTATCTGTTTCTAGAGTAATAAATTTATCCAGGCTAGAATGCGAAGTTACTTCATGTAATATTTTATATATGACCCTCTTTCAAATGAAACATACAAAGGTATGGAGTAAAGTATTTCTGAGAATGTTTGTAATTGTTGTATATCTCCATCAAAATGGTATTAAGTAAGTGAATTAAAATATAATGAAATACGTCAGCTAAGTTAGCCGATAGGTCTTACTGTTGAAAATAATGTTTTATACATCATTATATTGATATCGTCATTTAATCTAAATCTAAGCCATTTATATTGGTGGTTTACTTTACATATCTATCGAACACTGTGACCTTTTAAGGGACTTTGTGTGAAAATCATTATAAATCTGCTAATGCTTAAGTTGCAGATGCACAAAAATGTGCGACCATAATTTGATGGGGTTTATACACAGTTATAATGGAAAATTTAGAAATATTTTAATGCCTTAAGAGCACAGTTTTTTCTTTGTTAATAATTACATACTATGTGAAAAAATATATATATTTTTAAGCATGCATATATGAGTAGACTATAAGCGCACACATCTAAACAATCGTGTAGATGATTGAGTTACTGAAAATTCTTAATATTATAATATTTGACATGAATTACTGTAATAATGTTTCTGCGATTAGTTATCAGGTTTTGTTTTGTTTTGTTTTACTATAAAATCACTGTAATAAAATTCATAACTTCTGTAAAAATACTTTAAATTCTTATATCCATATCATAATAATAATAATAATAATAATAATAATAATAATACTGTAATAATAATAATAATAATAATAATAATAATACTCTTCTTTTAATTTACTTGAGTTCTGAAAGTCTACACAGCATTCAGGCTTTGTAACATAACTTGTTTTTAGTAGTGCTGTTTATCGATCAAAATATTTAATCGATTAACTATTTGAATTTAATCGATTAATCGAGTTTTTTCGATTTGAAAAAAGGTTTTAATATACTGTATTACACACTTATTGTTAAATTTAACTTGTGTTCGGTGATAAGCATAAGTATTAAATGTTGTATATCTGTCTATATTGTATCGTTATATTACAAAACAACTATTTTAATTACTTACTAACATAACCTACAGTATTATTATGAGGCTTATAATTTATTGTGTCAATTTCTCCGGGAATTTTTGAGACAAACATAAATAACAAAAAGTATGAAGTCACCTAGTTAATACTGCTTCATTTATGATTTTAAACATGTGAGTGCATTCACATGTTTCGAATTAAGTGCCGGTCTACGTTTAGTAACAATGTTTCCTGCATCACTAAACACGAAAAAAAAACTTTTTTTCTGTCAAGCACATCTCCACGATCGTTCAATTTAAATCCAAACGTTTCAACGAGTTTACCTCTCAAATTCTTATATGACATAATGGAGTTTACACTTTTCACAAACCACAGAAAACTGATTTTTTTTTCTTTATCAAACTAAGCACACAACCTTCATATACAAACTTAGTACAGAAACTGCAACTCCAGCAAAAGTACAGCGGTCGAAACATAAGACAGGCCCCTATTGTGATCGAATTACCAGATTTTAGAAAGAGAAGAAGGTAGTTACGCTCTCACTTGCACACAAGGTGGAAATTTCCTTGGAAAACCATAAAACTTAGTAAGAGTTTCGCATTGTGTTTCAACTTTCAATAGAGGTAGACTAGGCCACTGTTCTCATATCTCCATCTCTTTCTGAAGTGTTTGTGCAAAGATTTTCTCTACGCTACCTGATTTACAGTTAGAGAATAACAGTACTATTGTGCATCTAAGTAAGCAATTTCCGAGAGAAAAATACTGTCGGAATTTTTAATATGGGTTTGTATTAACAAAATAGGCCTAATAATTAATATCAACTTCAACCGATTAATTTTAATCGACTCGATTATTCGATTAAATATTTAGATCGATTAATCTTACAACAGAAATTGATCGATTAATCGATTAAATCACACAATACTAGTTTTTAGATGTGTGCACTACATAGAAATTTAAGAATTTTTTTTTTCACATAGTATGTCTGTAATAGTGAGTAAAAAACTATGTACCTGAAAATTATGTCTTATACCTTGAAATATTCCTAAATAATATATTATAATGCTGTAAAATGTACATCAATTAAAACTGCAACGTTTTGTATCTCCATCTAAATATTAGCAAATTTATAATCATTTTTTCCATGCATTCATGTGCAATTTCCCTTTGACCATGGCAGCTTGTTTTTTTGCTTCGTCCGTCAGAGCCTTCTCTGTCATCTCAGAGACGTGATCTCGCATAATATCTACTTTTTAAAAAAAAATGTTATTCCAAAAAATAGCTGTCTGCAAAATTTTACGTGCAGTAATTTTACGACCTCTAGAATGCCTCAGTCGAATTTTAATGCCCAAACTTCGATCCAATGGCAAACACGAATAACCACTAGGTCACCGACGACAACATTCTTGTACTTAAACAAAGAACTACCCTCAATACAATAAAATTACAAATGCCTTAGATTAAAATTTTAGGTGAAGATAAATCATTAATTAAATTTGTCTTCTATATCAAATCATGGAATATGTACTGTTAAATCTCTGTGGTGTATCTTCAATTCCCGAAGGCTATATGATTATTAAGATTCATAACGCATCTTTTAGTCTAATTGTTTTTCTCTGTTGTTTTAAAAGGCCTGCATGAAGTATCTTAATTGAAGGCTTTTTCCCAGAACGTCACCTGTCACATTACGAAACTTGTTTTGTATTATACTGACACGTCAAGGGTTAACATTGCTTTAATCTTTTGTAAATAATTACAAATCTCCTCTGAATTTTTTGTAACAGTACAGGGACTGGTTTGTTTTATGTCAGGTCTCGGGCCTCCGCGTGCTGACTGAAATCGTCTCCATCACCTCAACTACTCTTGCAGTACGATATGCGATGGATATGACGGTGAGCGGTGACGGAGGGTATCGTCTGGTTCGTATGCTGTACACAAGTCTTACGAAACACGTACCAACGCCTACGGAACAACTTGTATGCTGTAAAAATGAATGAAACTGTAAACGGAATGCCTATTGCATGTATCAGTTCCTCAAATCTGTTAACACAGCAAATAATAGTAAAAAGCAGGCATCGGTCTAGGTCTCTAGGGTCACCGAGTCACTAGACAAGTTTGGAACGCACGAAGTATAAATGACGTCATAACCCGTGGGGTGGAGTGGCACTGCGAGAGTACTGTTGGTTTCGTAATAAAGTGCATTACCGACTTTCTTATTGCTACTTGGCCTGGGTCCGTGCGATCACCATACATACATACTTGAGATCCTGTGAGTAAACAAGTATATTTTTGTCTTATATCATTTATTTATCCATTTAATTATATATGTATCCATATTTATGTTAGTATTAATTTCGCTGTTTTATAAGTCACAGTACTGAGAAACATGTCAAAATTAGAGAATCAAGCGTTCCTTTCAGAACGAACTTACAGAGAAGTTAGAAAAGGAATATTTTCTTATTGAAGGAAATCGTGCAAAAAATATGACAGATAGAATTCGATTCTTTGAAAAGCACTGAAATAGCAAAAGGCACATGAGAAATATTAAATTACACAACCAAAACAGACTTTCAACATCAAAATCAGATACAGAAAATCAAAAAGAATTTCATCTAGATTTGTGTATAACGTCGGTACATGCCAACATCCCTTTCAACAAAGACGGAATTAAATATTTCAAAGAGTGTCTTGAAAAGCTTACTTTCGGTAAAAATAGGAGATATTTTTCTTTTGATAATTTGCGAATGTACCTTGTAATTCGGTGCAAAGAATTATGAAAAAAATGTATTTTATGTATTGTATATTTTTCCTATTCTTCTCACACACATAAATGATTAGTTTATATTGTTAAAATATGTATAGTATAATGTAAGTTGAAACATTAAATGTTAGAAAATTATTTTCTGTAGCAGAAATACTCTGCATATATTACATCTGTAAACATGAATATTTATTTTGTGCCCTACTGTGACTGAATGTTTACATGTTGAGGCAAGGACCAAGTGCACTCTCCATAGCTCATTCTCCTCGATCTACACAACACAGATATCAGTGCTTTCGGAACTTCATGCGTTTCGGTACCCTGGACCGAAGCCTGGTAATAAGACATTCAGAAATTTGTCTCGTAACGTGTAACTCATTTTGTGTTTGTTTAAGGCGATAATAAGCAGTAGTGTTTTGTTTAACGAAGCTTTCAACTGCAGAGGTTATTCAGTTTCGAAATTCAAAGTGAGAGAGAAATAACGACAGATGTTACCTGGAGCCCTTTATTACAGACACGATTCTTTATACAAGATGTTTCAGGAGGAATAATAAATATTTTAGGGGCGGTTGTATGGACTATTCTGAGTGAAGGTAGATATAAATATATGTCCAATTTTCATTGGGCGTGGAGATACAGCCGTTTGAATGTTGCGTATAATAAGCTTTACAAATGGCATGAAGGAACGACAAATAACTACGTACTGATGACAATGTACAAAGGAATATTACTTGTCGCTCTTCTGAGATCCTCTGAGGGAAGCACTGTTCATAATGGGTGTAGAGAAACGGCTGTTTGTAGTTAGCCCGTACAGATCCGGTGCGCGCGCAAGAGACTGCGGTTGTGTTATTACGCTGTGGGTAACTGGTCACGTGCATTGGCCACCAAGGTCCCCATATCTTATTCCTGTCGATTTTTGTGTGTGGGAATGTATGACAAACAAAGTGTACAAAAACAAAGTAAACACAAACGACAAATTTGTTTTTCCCATTATGAATAATGCTGCTCTCATAAGAGAACGACATCAGAAGAGCAACACTTACTGTTATCAACAGAGCTGAAAAGCGCATTGAAGCCGGTGTTGAAAGTTTCGAAAAATTACTTTTGAACTGTTGAAACTGATTGTACCATGTATGTAAATAAGGAATAAATGTAATCAATAAATCATTTGTCTTTTCTTCTTGTCATTTCTAACGCTTGTTATGTGAAACAATCAAACAGCTGTAATTCCACACTCATTGAAAATAGGACACATGTTTATATGAACTTTTTTTACTCAGAACAGTCCATGGAATTGGAATTTGGAATTTAACTGAGGGGGGCACGTATAGCCCAGCACTGCGACCTATTGAGATCTATTGCGCTATCCCTTGGTATGGAATGAGCTGCGTGCCAAAGATGCCCTACGCGCACCGCCCTAACCAAACCATATGACTCCCTTAACGACCGGTTCCTACAGCCGACAGAAATCCATAAACATTTCCAGCTTCGGCATCCCCCAAGGCCCCCCTGTCGGTCCGAGGCGAAACTCCTCCTCCGAGTAAGTCCGCCTCGGGTGCTCGTTGCAGAAGCCATCCAACGTCGCTTAACTACATTCCACGGAGGCCGGTCGAGAGAGCCAGCAGCTTCGGGAGACCGTCTGTAGGGTGATCTGAAAAACCAGAAACGGGATGATGGGGAGGAAAGGAAGTGGCGAAGATGACCATCCCTAAAGATATTTAATGTTCTCCCTGAACCATCGTGTACGGTACCTGTCGTCAATTTACGGCTCGGGCTCACCTATGAGGAAGTCAAGATAAAAGTATTATCGTCATTGAAATTGATCAGTCTTGGCCGTGTTCTAACCCTCCAACTTTGGTTCCAACTGCTAGCGTGCTAATCGCAAACCACAAAGGGCGATTCTGCACCACAGTTAATAAACTTTGTTTGCTGAATTTTTTAAACTTTTGTCCATACAAAAATTGAATGTTAGAGACATTTATAGCACAAATCTGAGCAACAAGAAGATAGTGTCAACTGCAGAATCTATTATTCTGTAACATGATTGATTGAAGTAGATCGCTATCGTAGCGTATGAGTAACAGGATGGATTCGTTACTCCTCGCTTGGACTTATTACCTAGCTGATTTTATTCTAGGTTTTACCAAACTGTAAGAAACAACTGATAAATCAAGGGACAAGATTTATTGTGTGCCGTAAATCCAGGCACTCACAGTTTTATTTTCCATTTAAAAGTAGCCATTTCGAACGTTTCTATTGCGCTTAAAAATTCATCACCCTCGGCTGAGTTTAAATCTGCGCCGCTCGGATAGAATATGTCAATAATTATTGAACATTCCAACAGTTTTCATGCGTCAGTGAGCTAGCTTTCATCTTCGCGCCGATGTGAAAGAGGTATTTGATTCTGATTAAAATACTTAAAATCTTTGACTGTAAGAATAAAACAAATCGTCTGCGCTATAAGTAGTTCTGAGAAGTAAGTTGCGAAGTTTCATATTTTCTGAATCCACGGAGAACTTCTAGAGAAAATGTAAACATTTCTCCCAAAGAACATCGAAGCGTAAACCAAAGCCTATTTAAAAAGAATACAGAAAGTATGTGTCTATATAACATATCTACAGCCACTTATAAGTCAAACAAGGCGTCTTTATTCTCGTTATGATGTAATTGTAGTTTCATGGGTATCAAATTTGCACTGTGAATAGAGGGCAAAAACTTGCCCATGAAACGAGGAACAATGATTGATTGATCGGCCTGCAATAGATCATCCGTCGCTCGCATGGAAAGGCTCGTTTCATGCTTCCCTGTAATCCTGCAGTTCGCCTGACGCAATTACTGATGTCCGTCATTCAATTTCGCCGCTGAAATTCTGCTAATTCGATTAAGTAAATTCCCACAGCGAAATATATTCTACACAATCTCAGCCAGTGCCAGCATATGAATTACTCATTTCTCCTAGTTATACAAAGCTTTCGCCGGCTGAGGTGCACCAAACGGCTAAGAAGTAATTTACACACAGCTTTGAAACCACAGCCCTTATTTGTGACGTGAATTTTTCTCCGTTGTTCATATAGTGCTCTGTGTTTTAGTGCTAGGTTATTTAACATCTCGGTATCAACTACTATGTTATTTAGCATCAATGGAATTTGTGTAGCAAGATGGTAATCAGCGAGGCCAAGGATTCTCCATGTGATGACCTGACTTTCGCCTTACAATAATTGGGTAAAATCTCGAAAAAAAACTCCAACTAGGTAGTCAGCCCAACCGGAAATCGAACCTACGCCCCAGCGCAGTTCGGGCTTAGAAGGCAAGCGCGCCTTCCGCCTGAGCTACGTAGGTGCCATGTCTGTGTTGTAGATAGGTGAAAGTAACATTTGATTCCACATTATAGGAGTCCTACCACATATTTGTCTATCAGATTTTTCTTTGGCAAGGAGGAAGGACCTAAAGGCTAACACTGCAGTCTCTGTAGTCTATTACTGATGTTTTGGGAAAACAAGTAAACAAACACAAAAAGTAGCCTAGGATTCACAAGATACTAGAACTTGTAACATGTGAACCAGTGGGTAGAGCTATTCAATTGAAGATCAAACAGCTGTTACCGCCATTTTCCCGAAACGTTTGGAATACACCAGTTGTTCTCAAACTGTGGTACACGTACCCCTGAGGGTACGCGCATGATATTTAGGGAGTACGCGAGCAGCTTTCAAGAGAAAAACTATACACGGAAAGTGAAAATATTTTCCCATCCTACCTTTAATGTAAATATGTCTGTATGTTGTTGGTAATATTAACTTTGCCTAGTCATCAATCTAGCAATTGTTTAAGGAGACCATGCTTTTTCAAAGTTAGAAAACCTATGTTTATTTAGCAATTCTTCAGGAGGCAGTGATATTTCAAAGTTGGGAAACCTGTGTTTATATAGCAATTGTTTCAGGAGGCCATGGTATTTCAAAGTTGAGAAATCTGTGTTTATATAGCACTTGTTCCAGACGACCGTGATATTTCAAATTTGGGAAACCTGTGTTTATCTAGCAATTGTTTCAGGACGTCGCAGCTTGTAAGCTTGTAGGAGGGCTTATTATGCTTTGCTCCTTCTAAACTGCGAACTAATTTTGTAGTCTGAACGGTCGGGCTTTTGTAGATATCGTGACCTAGCTGTGCAGTGTCATCTGACGATTCATCCTGCACGTCTTAAGCTTCCGGTAGAGTCCCACTATTCCACTCCTCTGAAAGCATATTACGTCTCTTCAGACGCCATCTGTTCGCCAGTCACAATAGTATATCACCTATCATGACGATAATGAATGTTGAAATGGAGAGTGTCGGTGGAGTAATGGAGCTAACGAGAAAACGCAGGAATTCGAACCCGGCTGCACAGTCATAAGCCAGTTTCCTACCAACTGAGCCACCAAGGCAGCTACTATCAAGTTTAGAAAAAGAAGTAGATGTGGTCTTGGCCGAGAATCTACAATTTATTGCAATGTAGTAGTGGTGATATATTGTTCAATACAATTTGTCTAATAACTTTATGAGACCCTAATTTCAGACTATACTTGATCGTTTCCACGCCGTTAAGTGACTGTTATATAAGTCTATCATTACTTTCTTATCGATGAACGATGAGATGACGGTGCTGCTATAATGTCGCAATGATACATTGCGAATCATCTTTTCGATATAATCACAATAGCAATCTGCTTGATATTTATTCCGATTTACCCATCTCTTCCTCAAACGTTTAGGGTCCCTTTATCTTTTTGTGGTTTCTTTCAGCAATCTTCCATTCTTTATTCTAGCTATATTCGTATTTTATTATTAAGCGGAAATATTTAAGTTGTTCTGAATATTTTATTTCTTTACCTTATCCCTTTATTGCTCTCTAAGAATGTCAATTCTGCAGTTTTGATATTATTTTATTACTTATATTTCCGAGGTCTCTGAAAAACACACATTCTCTCTTAAGCAAATTGGACTTCGCTTCACCCAGTCTGTTCTCTCCGTGAGCTCGAGGCCCAGATAGTCTCTGACTTTAAGTCTCTGCGAGTGAAAAGGAAGATTTTGTAATTCGTGTTGCGTTCCTGGAGTTTACATTAAGTGTTTTGCTTGAAGTTTACGCTGCTTTTCTTGCTATTATTCTAGGAGCTTACGTAGCCTTTCTGGCTGTTTACGAAAATATTTTATAAGAGTTTACACAATGTTTTTTCTAGGAGTTTGTTTTTTCCACGAGTTTACCAATCCCCCGTCAAGAAGTGTGTTTTCACAATCTTCACAAGAATAAGTAGAGTGAGAAAAAGAGTGAGGAAGGGGTTAAAAAGGATCCGTTCCTTTAAAGTGATCATCATCATCATCATCATCATCATCATCATCATCATATCATCTTAGTCAACAACTCAACAACTAGTGGTTTTGAGGCCGCGTTTCGTTCCCATGAAGGTACTTTTAAGATTTTTATGAACAAACGGCTTCGGGGTAGGTATTCCCAGAGTACCTCGCTCTCCTCGTTGTTTTAATTCCCAATTTTCGCTAAATCATAATTTCATAATCTCTGAGTTGTAATAGTAATTAAATCGAACACAAGATAATTTACATCATTACCAACATAATCAGCAAGTGGCAAACTAAGTTCTTTTGTAATCATTTGCCACGAATATCAAGTCGTTTATTTTCCTCGCTATTATTCTCATATGGTTCTCTCCACTGAAGTGCTCAAATTCTCCTTAAAAAGCAGTATTTTCCTCTGCTGTATTATAATCAATAACAGACTGATTATAAGTTCCCATTTCTTCATTATTGTCTTCCATATCGTCTTCTTCACCTTCCACACCACCTTCTTCTTCATCATCATCATCGTCGTCGTCGTCATCGTCGTCATCATCGTCATCGTCTTCGTCTTCGTCGTCATAGTCTTCATCATTGTCCTGACGCTGATTGCTGTCTCCATGTTTTGCAGATTCCGAATTTTGTTGTCCATCAACGTCAGTGTTTGTACTAGCAGAACCGTGGTACTCCGAATTCGTAACCTGAACGTCTTCGTCTCCTTGAAGCTTTTCACTTGCAGACACTTCACTCTGATAGTCTGCGGCACTGCTTGCATGACTGTCTTTCCTCTTTTCCTCATAACGAACATCAGATTCACCTTCCGGTTTTCCACTGACAAGTTTGTACGAAGACGCTCCGTGCGGGATATTATCTTCTGAGTTTCCATAGATTTCAAGTGGATTTTTTGAGCTTCTTATTGCATGTCTATCACCCACAAGTCCGTAACTGCTTACTATACTCCCTATAGTTCCGTGAATATCGCCTGGGTCAGTATAGATTTGGCTGAAACCTTCCGCTAGATTTCCGTGATTCTCCCCCACACTCAAGTGATTTCCTATACTGCCTCCATGATCACTTCCTATGCTTTCGTAGCCTCCTATCAAACCACCATATGCTCCTAGACCGTCGTATTCTGTAGCGATGTGTCCACTGCCTTTGAAGAGGTTGTGCTCATTGTCTTTCCCTTTGTCGATGTGGTTGTACTCCCAGTAGTGTTCTCCAGAGCCTCCGTGTTTATCGGCCCAATGTACCTGAAAGACAGACAAATGATGTTAGTGTAGGGGCTTTGAGTGAAACTCTCATTTTGAATTCCCTTTCACTTATAAAACCATCTGTTTGATCTCTATTCATGACGTTGATGCATACATTTTAGTTGAAAGTTACCAGCGGGCTTTATATAAAGCTTAAAGGGAGTTACTGATCTCTTACTGTACATTACACTGAGATCTCTTTTATATCAGTATCGACTTTCCATTTATTAAATCTAAGAGTAATAGACAGTGATTTAAATACCGACATGATCAATGCAATTGTCGAGTCGTTTTGTCGTTCTCCATTCCATTTTCAACACAGTAAGAGTTCTGTTCAAAATCTATATTATTTTTTATCGACCTCACATCGATGAATAACACATGCCCAAACCAGGATTCAAACAGACGACATCCACTTTCATGCAATGTTTGAAATAAGTGTCAATTATTCAGTACAATTCTGCAATAATAATAATAATAATAATAATAATAATAATAATAATAATAATAATAATAATAATAATAATAAACTTATTATTTTATGTTATGAAGAGCAAAAGTAATTAATTATTGTTTCAAAATCCGATATCAAACTACAAAGAATAAACGAAGACAAGGTCTACCCATAAAACGTTGAAGTGATCAATACGTCTACTGTAGTCCCGTCGCTCTTATTTCCGGCAGCCAATCACGTTGCAGGTCGGCTACATTTAAACGTGTGCGTCTTGTCGTTGGCTATTGATGATGTAATGATAAATACTTAATATAATCGCTCGCCATTTTGGCTCTTTCGTTGGCGTTCGCAGAAATCATACGAGGACGTTATTTGCCGCTCAATTATTTGCTCAATTACAGTGAGTTTGATTTATTATCATAGGAGCTACGACATGACAATGTTTATCGGTGAAGCAAATAGATTCCTCATCTGGTAGCTCGGAAATGAAAGAACAAAAATGGCGAACGATACTACCTACCTAGACTTTATAGAGCCTTCACTTCCTAAGACGTAAGCAAAGGGGAGGAGTCACACCGGAAATAACAGCGACACGACTATAGTTTCGCAACTGGAATAAGCTAATGAAGACTAATTTAAGATGTAGATGACGTTGATAATGATGCTGATGGTGATGATGATGATGATTATTATTATTATTATTATTATTATTACTATTATTATATACTAGCCATACCCGTGAGTATCGCTGTACCTGTTAGAAATAAATATAATGGACTTAAATCTATTATATTTTCAATTACATCTTTGTAATTACTTAGTGAATAACTTACTATATGTTGTAAGTCGTTTGCTACTTAATTATTTTCAAAGTTGTATTTAAAACTATGAATGTAACTGTTATTATCAAGCAATTCTTTTTAGAGTTGTTCAATCAATTCTACTTTTAAGCTTGGTACTCTATTAGATCTAAGAGACAATTGGTCAGCGTCTGAAATAAAATATAAGGTAAGTCTCCCAAAGTTCGCTACCGTAAGCAAATTTATTTTTAAATCGATGATGAAGTCATATTTTGAAAGAATAAAAATTTGCGTTGGAATATTCATACTAAAGAGCACCTTGAATAAAAATTTCGTGAAGAATAAGATACTCCTTTTCATATAAAAACAAAAGAGACAGGGGGATGCAACTGGCGAAGTTAGGACACATGTGTTCCCTATGTGTACCTGTTATAAATTCAAATAAGATTTTAATATCATCAGAGTGGAGATGTAATATATTATAATAAAAAAATTGGTCATAATAGGAATTAAACAAAATTTTACCATTAATAAATTATCACAGGATTAATAATTTGATTATTCTTTTACCTATAAAATGTCTAATATATCACTCATTTAAATGCTTAAATTAAAATGTAATCAGTTATTTAAACTGCCAACTGTTTAAAATGATCTCAGAGAAGCAGCAACGAATGATCCAAAGTTGGGCATGGAAGAAGCTGCAGTGGCAAATTTAAGGACAGTGCCAACATTTAATAATATCATGAAGCAGGATATCACTATAGCAAATGTAATTCCAAAAAAAAAAAAAAAACAGCCAGAAATTACACAAAATAGGCTTTAAAATTACATATTACACTCTGTAAATGCATTACTTATTTCGTTAGATGAAACGGATACTTACGGAGAAAATCTTATAGCCTACTGGAACCACAGTTAACACAATGTCGTAACTATCTCATAGCAAGAGATACTGACAATGCACCTTGCGTAT
Organism: Periplaneta americana; assembly: GCF_040183065.1. Classification (NCBI taxonomy): domain Eukaryota; kingdom Metazoa; phylum Arthropoda; class Insecta; order Blattodea; family Blattidae; genus Periplaneta; species Periplaneta americana. The sequence goes on along the minus strand of NC_091124.1, from coordinate 140,953,967 downwards.
TCAACGAAGTTCTAACAACGCATCATACATCAAGTTACTGCTGCCAACTTTTGGCCAAATAACATAACTTATCTTAACGAAAATGACAAGTGGCGAACTTTGGAGACCTGGGGAACCTAGAGATACCTACCTTACTTGTAAGAACTGAGGGTTGTTACTCTCAACGAGAAGAGGACTTCCAATTAAATGATAAGCCTATGTTTGAACTTTATATCTTGACATAAAATTGACTTCATGTATTTCTTTTGCACCAAACGATGCCACATGGGGTAAGATGTTTTACTGTCTTATATGAATTAAAAAGTCTGTTGATAACGGATGTACTTCTATAAGTAAGTTGTTAATTAGTTGTGGGGGAACTCTTGAATCTCAATAGAAACAACTTTTCCAACAGCGCAACATAATCCGTTTGACATATTACCCTATTTTTTGCATTGGATTTAATGCGTAGGCTATTCATTTTACATATATGAACATAATTCAAATGAGCATAATCAGTATTTGAATCATAATTGAATGCTAAGCTAACATACTATTACTGCATACTACATCAATACATTCTCGTTGTTCGTTAATTCTCTGAAAACGTTCAGAGCTATTTCCTCTTTCTCGAGCCGGATAAGTTATAACTCTCTTCTCAGCAAGTCGATCAAAGCGTTCGAGGCTAGTTTATCTTGGTCGAACCGCTGAATTGGTTGCATTGTTACTTCGTAAACGAATCTCTCATTCTTCCTCACTCTTATTAAATCTACGAATTTTGTTTTGCCTTGATTCAGAAGTGTTTTGGGTAACTGAGACTTTTTTGGCATTTTGAAGTACGTACTACATTAAAAGCAATAGGCCTGTCTATCTAACGTTAACGGTTAGAACATTTTTCAGAGAATACTACCCGAAATTATTAGTGTCCAACTTATACTTATCCACTAAAATGAACGAAGCAGAAATCGAATTCAAAGCCCCACACGTACTATCGCTCCTCTAGAAGGCAAAGGAGTCTCGATGCTTTCTGCCATGATTCTACGTAAAATACAGCACAACCGCCGGGCGTCATCTATGGGACACATTTCATTAATGTCCAACCTACACTACGAAATAAGGTGCAACTTCCATATCCTCCCACACCACACACGGTAGCAAAAGCATACTTAAATAATTGAAAACAACTTCAAAATTATAACACACAATACTGGAGGCATGCTAAGGTCACTGAGAAAATTCTATACTTAATGGGTAACAGTTCTCTATAATGCACAACACTCCATACTGGATAATCAGCAAAGTAACATGATTATTTAGCACAACTTGTGGCCATCCCAAACCCTGACCTCCACCTCACTGTGTGCAAGTCCTTATATACTCTATCACTTATGGCCTTGAATATTAACAATACGTACCTCAGTCATAACAATCTAATACAATGCTAGATGTAATTACATAATTAAAATGGATATTTGGTCCAGACAGCATTCGTTTTCTGTACAAGGATACATCGTTCAATATGTTTCTTCATTGAAAACTTCAATAATTAAAATACGATATTTTGATTCAGAGAACACACATTTGGTGCAAGGATAATTCCTTTAACATGTTTCTTAATTGTTATTATATGCACATAATTAAAATAGGATCATTTGGTTCAGGTAACATCCGTTTTCGATGCAATGGTAACTCGTTTAACAATGTTATAAATTAGTCTTGAATACATCATTTAATAAATCACTCTAAACTAACGTCAATATAGCGTGGATTGTGTTGGGCTCAATGCACATCATTTTTACGCAAATAAAAACAAATGAAAATGAACATGATACATAAATACAGAGTTCCCAAATTGATATATACACATTTTGAAACACTATGTCTCAGCAACGAGATGAGACAGAAATACGATTTTCGCGGTTTTGTATTCTTTAAGCCCGTACATGTTCAAAATGGCCCCCTTCCGACACTCTACATTCCCAACAACGACGTACAACAGAGCGACACACCAACTGGATTGTTGCTAATAGAATATCATTATAATCATGTTCAAAATGAACTCACAGTTCCTCCAGTGTTTGTGGTTTTGTGGCGTACACTGTGTCCTTTAGAGCTCCCCATAGGTAGAAGTCTGGAGGGGTTAAATCCGGAGATCGAGGCGGGAACTCCGCAGCACTTCCTCTTCGTCCTATCCATCTCTGATTGAGTGTGCGATCGAGAAAATTCCTTACATTGACATGAAAGTGAGCTGGAGCTCTGCCTTGTTGAAAGTAAAACCCATTTTCATTCTCAAAGAGGTAATTGAGACATGGAATCGTGGTTTCCAACATTGCAGGTATTTCTCACCCGTGACAGTCCCTTCGAAGAAGTACGGCCCAATTATTCCTCTGGAAGACAGACCACATCATACTGTTACTTCTGCAAGATTGACGCCCTTTTCTTGAAAGATGTGTGGGTTTTCGTTAGCCCAGTACACACAATTGTGCCGGTTGTGTCATTAAGTTTAAATGTGGCTTCATCTGACCAAACAATCACATCTTAAAAATCTTCCCTTTCATTACACATGTTCAAGAACCACTCACAAAATTCCAGTCGCTTATCTGGGTCGTCCTCATTAAGTGCGTGGACAAGCCTCGGAATGTAAGGCTTCCATTTTTGAGCTGGCAAAATTCGATGGACACTGGATTTTCTGATACCAATCTCACCGAGAACATTGCCTCATTGCCTTCTTTGGGGATTGTGCAAAAACCTGCATGACTGCATCAGCACTCTCGTTATCGATGGAACTTCCCTTTCTTCCACACCGCCCTTTGAACACATCTTGTACCGTTCCGTCTAAATACGTCTTTGCAAATAATTCAGAAGCAAACGTTATAACTTACAATAAACTAATTATTCACTAATCATAACAGAACTGTATTTGAAAATATATTTTCTTCAGAGAAGCAGTCCTTGAAATCACTATGGCGGCCACGATAACTACATATTCTTACGTCTTTTTGGAGTAGATTCCACCCTTTGAGTCTGGAAGCTAAACCTTCAGCTTGCTGCTTAGACAGATTTAAATCCCGAATCAGGTCATTAAGGTCTTTCTGATTGGGAAAGTATGGTTCTGATGAACAGGTATTGGCTTCAAATGTAGGATCATTTTTATTTTCATCTGAAGCATTTTCAGTTTCAGTTAGGTCAGAATCAGAGTTATTACCTAAGGTCGTATCGGCATATACTGGTACAGAGAACTGTTCATTGTGTAAGACAGGTCTTATTGCAGATTTCAAATTAGGATACTTAACTGTATGTTTTGTTTTAGATGTGATTCCTGTAATATTTGTCAAACAGAAATAACAATCACTTAAATGATCCTTCGGTTCCCTCCAAATCATAGGAATTGTAAATGGCATACGATGTGTACCCTTTTTCCATCCAGTCAGCAATCTAACACACGAAACACACCATGTATTTGGGGCCCAGCTCTTATCAAAATCACCTGACAGCCAAAGTAAAGTTGATAACACTTCTTTACAAGTGGGGTCAAATGTCGCCTCTGAGACTTGAAGGTCAGCTCACCACAAATATAGCAGAAACTATCTACATGATTTACACACTTTCTTGGCATGATGAACAACACTAAGCACTAAAACACTACATACACAATACGCTTCCGAAAAGAAAGGAAGGAACTATTTCACTACTGAACAAACTCACGGCCAGCTCGATACTGACACATCACATTGCCGGATGAACAGGTCTGAGCATGTCCAAACATGAATGAACCTGCACAGGAATGTTTTATGGTGCTTCAGCATAATATTACAAATCATTTCCTTAAATACAGCTTGGATAAAATCGCTACATATGAGGTAACGGTTCCTATGACAGGTCAAAGAAAACGCTAAACTCCGATTTTAAAAAATAGCTGTCACAAAAAACTGTGCCTGATAGAAATATTCTGACTACATATCTGAATTCAGTATGAAAAACTGCACTAGAATCACTAATCAGATTTCTTGTGAAGAATACCTTGTCGACCAATGTCCTGAACTTCAAGACATGTACAGTGTTACTATAAGAATGATGTTATGTTTTATTTAACGACGCTCGGAACTGCAGAGGTTACTATAAGAATTTATTTTTTATTTTAGTAGGTTATTTTACGACGCTTTATCAACATCTAAGGTTATTTAGCGTCTGAATGAGATGAAGGTGATAATGCCGGTGAAATGAATCCGGGGTCCAACACCGAAAGTTACCCAGCATTTGCTCATATTGGGTTGAGGGAAAACCCCGGAAAAAACCTCAACCAGGTAACTTGCCCCGACCGGGAATCGAACCCGGGCCACCTGGTTTCGTAGCCAGACGCGCTGACCGTTACTCCACAGGTGTGGACTACTATAAGAATGGTTGAAGCTTTGAAAGAGAATATTCGACACAGTGAAATGTATACACAGTCTACTGTAAAACAGTATAAACTTGTGAAGCGTTCCAATAAAATTGAATACTATGTTGGTATAATTGTAAAAATTACGATTTTGAAAAGTAAACCTCAGAGTCTCAGGGACCAGAATAAATCACGCGGGCCGCCATCTGGTCATCGTTGAACTAAATAATAATGGATTTAACCCTTTCCAACCCAAATTAAATTTACAAGCAATCCATGTTGAAACAAATAGCTGTATTAGGACCAATTCAGTGACCAAGTTACGGGAGTGGCAACATTTGAAACAAAACTGTATTGATGAAAATGTATTGAAATAGAAGTTATCCTGCAAAATTTACCTTCATATGTAACACACAAGTATATAAATTCTATAAAGTTAATTATTGCCATATGGTATCTATAGGTGAGAAAGGGTTAAGGAATTTCCTTAACCGATACCCTTTTTGACTGGCATCCTTTCTGACTACGTTTCATTTACTTTTATCCTATTAAATGTATTACTATAAATACACTTGATAATTAAAATTACACGATTTGGTACATTCTATTCCTCTAAAACACTTGACACATTTTTTAAGCTCTAATCTATCAAGTGCTTTCTCGACGTCAAAATATAAATAAGCCAATCTGTTAAATTATACAGAGTTTTTTTACTAATTGGCGAATTGTAAATTTTGCATTTGCCTTGTTGCTCTTTCTGGAAGGAAATTATTTGAAGAAAATTTTGGTGTACTAATCTTATTACCTTCAGTACAGTAGCAAGAAGACTTATTGGCATGTAATTTTTGGGATTACTTTTCTCTCTTTTTTAAATGTTAAAAAAGGATTATGTAAGGTTGACAAAAAAACTTCCTATGTTAAGATCGACAATAGGATAAATAATAAAAGACTGAAACTAAGATAGCGAGATAGGTTTTAAGTTATTAAATAAACATAGGATGATGATTGTACTTTCTAGATCTATGACTAGAATTCAGCTACACTTTTGAAGTATATATAAATAAGAGACATCGTGTAAAAAGAAGACTTAATTTGTTGACATGATAAATTCCTTTTAAACATGAAAATATTCTCACAGCTCTTCATAACATTTTGGTTAAATTAGTAGATTTCTGGATGTTTGTTCTCATGACCCTGGAACTTAACTTAACAGCGGTTTGTAAACATTTAACGGTTTCCTTCCTTTGTGCCAACACAAACGCAAATAACCTAAATTGTATACAAAAAGTGAAGTTATTTACTAAACCGATCCCAACTCACAGCACACGTGTAGGTTCAACTCTTTTTTGGTGATTTTTTGTAACGTCCCTAATCCCACTCATGATTGAATACAAAAAAATAACAGCAGACATGAGGGATGGGTAGCGGGGAGGGGTGGAAGAAGGGTCTAGAGGACCAAGCGTATCATGATCATTACATCTCGTTAGCACCCCCTATCCTGCATGGAGCTCCCCTAGCGTCTAACACCTTTTATTTCCCCGGTTTGTTACGTCATTGGCATCATCCATCATCCAAGTCCCTCCGACGGCGGGTGGAAAGTGCAGGCGTACAGGTTGTATCTAGTCATCCACAATGAGGAACTGGCAAGCTTTTACAGACTAAATACACGCAATTTGTCTGACTTGTAAATATCAGATATAAATTAAACTCCCAAGTAGTAAAAGCAGACGGGATTCCTAACTTTCAGAACGAGGACGACAATTCGATATGTGCACAAATTGGTGTCAATACTCAATGTACGACGAGCTGAGTAATTGTGTATAATGTGTTATTATTTCTTGTTTTGAGATTTATAAAATTTTAATTTTAATGTTATAATGAATGAAGTCTAAGGGTGATTTCTTAGTAAAAGTATTTAGGTTACGTATTAACACAAAAGCGTACAGAATCATTTCAGATAGTAGGGAGTGTATAGGATTTAAGTGATACAACTGCGCAGATTCAAAGGGGCAATAGAATATATAAAAAAAACATATTATTTATTTTAATTAAGTGCACGTTTAATTAGAAAATTAGGCTAAAAGTCTGCGTAGTTTGACAACAGAGCATCGACGGCTCTCCAGCGAATACACACACGAACTCAGTCTGAATAGCAGCATTCCGTCCCTTAGTCACTACAGTAGGGTTGCCAGACTTGCTAATGGCAGGGAATAACGATATGTGGTAATCTTTTTATTCAATTTTCAAGAAAACCGCCATTTTATCTAGAAACTTCAAGGGGATAAATCGTTCTCTATAAATTTCTGATGTTGAAAGTGTTTCAGATTCAATAATTTTAGCTGATGTCTTATTGAAGCTTGGTGGATAAACTGCACCTAGCTCGGAAATAATTTTTATAAACAAATCAAGAAAATTATTAAGCCCCAAAAATATTTTCATAATGACGGCGGTATACATAAAATAGATTTGGTAAAGCTAATACTGTAATTCCGACTACTATACTTCGTTCCATAATATCTGACAGAGGAGGAAAGAATTATAATTGCTATTCAACCAATGGCAGAGGTCTCATTCCACGTATGTCTTGAAGTTGGACGGTCTGAAGCATTCTACCCCCGCCCAACTTCAAGATAAACATGAAATGAGACCTCTGCCATTGGTTAAATAGCAAGTATACTTCTCTCCTCCTCTACTGGCAATGTTTATTTCTCCTGTCAGATATTATGGGACGAAGTAGACCTATAGATTTTGAGACCCTACCAGCATTACCTATGAACAGGCTATATTCATTCGAATTATTGTTATAGCAGCTGACATTTAAATCGCACGAATAGTACTTACAAGCAAACATTCTGATGGGGGCAGATAAAGAAGGTAATTTGTTTCTTCCACCATGTTAATAAAGTCAATAGAAGTGCTTATATAAATTTTGGCCACTCGACCGCAATTATGAGGCCGTCCAGAAAGAGATTTTCCCTGCGGCCGTTTACACAAAAAAAGCATAATTGCATGAAAAGATTTATTGAAACAGATACATCAATTGTTTCATTATTTGCCAATATATCCCCCACTGAAATTGAGACATTTGTCATACCATGGGATCAATTTTTGTATCTTTGTGTCGTAGAAGTCAGCCGCCTGGGATCGGAACCAGCATTTGACAGCCGTCTGCATTTCTCTGCCGATCCCAAGAAATGACGAATGCCTCATTTCCAATGGGGAATACGTTGAAAAATAACTCAACAATAGATGTGTCTGTTTCAATAAATTTTTCCAATGACATTGTGTTTTCTTTCTGTTAACGGTCCCTGGCGGCGAACTTATTTTTTACGGCTCTCGTAATTGCGGTCGATTGGCCAAAATATGTGTAAGCATTTATTTTGACATTAACATGGTGAAAGAAAAAATATTAACTTTTTTATCTGTCCCCATCAGAATGTTTGCTTGTTAGAGTAAAACAGTGAGAAGTATTGACTAGTGTCTAATGTGATATTATAAGTTTTGTTGTAGCCTACTCTATCTAAGTAATAAGCTGTTAAAATCTACGAAGTTACATTTTATTTTTTTATTTAAGTAGGTCTGATTGAGATGAAGGTGATATGCCGGTGAAATGAGTCCGGGGTCCAGCACCGAAACTTACCCAGCATTTGCTCAAATTGGGTTGAGGGAAAACCCCGGAAAAACCTCAACCAGGTAAATTACCCCGACCGGGATTCGAACCCGGGCCACCTGGTTTTGTGGCCAGACGCGCTAACCGTTACTCCACAGATGTGGACACGAAGTTATATTATTTCCACTCTGTATAAATATATTAATTTAATTTAAAGTCTGAGTATTAATACCTAAAATGGATGCGTAATCTGAAATTTGTTACAGATCTGATTCGCTTAAATTAGAAAGTATCCAAAGTAAATTCATATCATTATAGTGACTCCGGGAATAGTTAAGAGAATAATTGTGATTTTCTTAAAGTGTCAAATTGACAACGTCAGAATCTTGACTACCTGTTTTCATTCAAAATCCGTAAAGATACAATAGTATAATGTGTCAATATTTCATGAAAAATGTTATCTTACGTCTTCAGTAAAAGTTATAAGTAGTCACAATCTTTGTTATAAAAAAATCTCAATTTATTTTGAAATCTCCCGGTGGACTGAAACTGTCATCTCGTACAGAAATAATTATGATTTAATGTTTAATACTATAATGAAGTCTATAGATGATTTCAGTGAAACAAAATATCTACGTACTATTAATGCAAACACGTACGAATCATTTTAAATAGTAGGGAGTATATAAGGGCATAAAGTAAAAATATTAATCGTTGAAGCCACATAAACTTTAGATTTAATATATTTTCTGATGGCGACTAAAATCGAAAGAAACAAATTAGAATAAAACAAAACATTCATGTCTTAGAATAAAAATGGACGTAGAGTCTCAATTGGTATAAGATATTGGTTGTTGTAATATAATCTGAGATATATTGATTATCTTTTACTGTACATCATCAAAATATGACACTGAAATGCAGGATTTCTTATAATAAATTTAGCGATAGACACCGTAATGCTGTTTGATGGTGATGGAAAAGCAAACTTTACATTTAAGAATGAGCTTAGTAAATTATTTCAACATGCAAACTTAAATGTAAAGATTTGACTTTCAAGATGTATTAGATAAAATAAGAATGATGTAGGTTAATAATGAAAATCTTTAAATTATTTTCAGAAACTATTACTATGGCTATCTTCGAACAAGAACATAAATAATAAAGATTGAAAGTGCGCTGAAACTAATCAATATCTTAAATATTTTTAAAATAATAGGCCTATGGTTGTCCTTCTGACATGAAGTACATTCAATGTTGTTTATTTCTTAGAAGAATTCGCATAGCGTTGTCTTGTGGAAATAATTATGTTTAAAATTTTCTCAGTCTATTTCTTCGTCAATTTATTAATAAGAGATATTTATATTGATGGGGAATAAAATGGAAGTTAGATTGATGGAGGATAAAATAGAACTTAGATTCATCGGGGATGACTATTGGAGGTTGAAATGGAAGTTGGATTGATAAAGGAAAAAATGCAAGTTATATTGGTGGAGGATGAAATGGAAGTTGGATTGAGGGAAGATGAAATGGAAGTTATTCGTAGATTAATGATGAGGATCAAATGGAAGTTGGATTTATGATGAAGGTGAAATGGAAATTAGATTGAAATTGAAGTTGTATTAACGATAAGGGTGAGATGGAAGTCAGATTGATGATGAGGGCGAAATGGAAGTTAGGGTTAAATAATAGTAATAATAATAATTTATTGCATTAAGCCCTACAAAGGCTTGTTGCGCGCTCCAAATTATTAGTTCATTGGTCTTTCCATCGTTTTTTTTTTTTTTTTGGTCTTCCTATGTTTCGTTTTCCTTCTGGTATATAATTTAATATTTTCTTTGGGTATCTTCTCTCATCCATTCTGTCTACGTGATCTAGCCATTTTTGTCTATGATGGTCTATTCCTTCATTTAGGCTAAAAACTGTAATCCTTAATTTGGAGCTGATCAGTAATTGAATAATCCCCTGGCCGCGGTACGAACGCTGCGCAGGTTAAGCTTAGTGATGAAGAAGAAGAAGAAGAAGAAGAATTTATTGATTTAATCTGGCAGAGCTAAGGCCAGTAAGCCTTCTCTTCCGGCCAGCCAGACTCCAATTCTAATTCAGGGCTGGGCAGCAAGAGCGGATTCTACTCTCTCACGGGGAGCCATATGATTTCTCTTCATCCCCTTTCTTCCCCGCCGAACACCGAGCAGAGTTGATTCAGTGAAGGATGAATATTAAGCGTCCCCGTTTAGAGTCTAGTTACGCTCCCGATGCCCAGCCCTGTCCTAATTGAATACAATTGCTTACATAGTTATTACATTAATATCTAGACCATAAAACAACATGAATGTAAATAATGAAAGTTGGATAAGTAATGTTAGTGTGACAATAATAAACATTGGTAAGAAATAGTTATAATAATAATAATAATAATAATAATAATAATAATAATAATAATAATAATGAGATAATTTAGATATTTATCTGTGATATATATAACCATTAAACATTGAGAAACCTCAAACAGCTATTATTGTTAACAAGAATTGTTAGAAAAATATTTCGTTAGTCTATTCTTAAATTGGTTTGATGTCTGACAGTCCCTGACATTACTCGGTAGGGAATTCCAAAGTCGAGGAACAGCCACAATGAAAGAAGATGAATATGAGGATGTTCGGTAGGAGGGAATGGATAATATTGAGGAGTGTTGTGATCGTGTGTCTAGGTTATGATGGGTGGATAAATTTTGAAAACGAGACGCAAGATAGACAGGAGTGGAGAAATGCAATATGTGAAAGAGAAGGGAAAAACAGTGATTTTCCTGCGATCTTCTAGACGGAGCCAGGACAACATTTCGAGGGATGGTGTTACGTGATCAGCCCGGCGAATATTGCAGACGAAACGGATGCACATATTATGAACACGTTGTAGTCTCTGCGCCGAAGTAACGCTTAGGTCAGTAAGCAGAATATCACAGTAATCGAAGTGGGGCATTACGAGTGTTTTCACTAACATTTTTTCATGGAAAAGGGTAGAAAATTCTTCAATCGCCTAAACGAGTGGATTAATGAGAATATTTTTTGAAGGTTTCTGCAACTTGAATGTTCCAATTTAAATTCTGATCCATATAAATACCTAGATTCTTTACTGATTCACTGAACGGAATTACGGTGCCGTATATTTTAATCGGGGAAAAATTTGGTATGGTAATAATGCTTAGCAAACGTGAATGGCCCACAATGATTGACTGTGATTTTTCTGGATTTAGTTTAAGTCGGAATTTCCGTGTCCATGTCCAGATTGAGTCCAGATCGTCATTAATTTTAGTTATGAAGTTAGATTGATGAGAATAAAATAAAGTTTGATTGATGAGATTGAATATAAGGCATACTGACGAGAATGAAATGGAAGTTAGGGTGCGCGGTAGTATCGTGGTTAAGGGTAACGCTGCAAGCCGGAAGGTCGCGAGATCGATTCCCGATGGGGTCATGGATGGTCTAATTCTCTCGGCTGCACTATGGTCCTGGGATTTACTCAGTCTCTAACAGAAATGAGTACCAAAGGTATTTTCTTGGGGGTAAAGATGGCAGGCACATAGGACTGGCTTCCTTACTGTCATTAATGCCGATGTCTGTAAAGGTGAAACTCTTACCTTCTAGCCATTCTCTGGGCCGATTTGGCCTGTAATGGGATTGACTTTACTTTTTTTCTAATGGAAACTACATTGAGGGAGGGTAACATGGAAGTTCTATCGAAGAAAACTTGACTTTTTTTTCACTACAAGTTGCCTTGGTTTCTTCTGAATTTGGAGCTTGAGCTTAGTGGTGAAAAGCCATATGCTTGACAGTTGAGTAACTGTGGCGTTCATAATTCTGTTAATGTAATCACGACAATCCATTCCATACCCTCAAAGCAGGTAGTACAACTTAAAACACTTCTCAATTTAATTTTGTTCTTCTAAATTTCTCACTAGTTCTTATATTATAAAACTAATTTTCTTTTACTGGATATAAAAAGTGGGACGACTATGAAGTATAAAATAGCCATCGGCGTACCTCAGTCGGCTCTGTGGTCTCGTGGTAACATCTTCGCTCCCGAACCCAGCGGGCCGGGGTTCGATTCACCGCTTGGGACGAGTTGCCTGGGTTAGGTTTTTCGGGGGTTTTCACCTCATTCCTACGGATGAATATCAGATAACTTTATCAAGCGTATGGAACCCCACTCATTCTCGCCACTTCTTTTCCTCCCATATCATCTTTTCCTTATCATTCTAGTTATCTTACTTGGTTTTCAGATCGCGCCTGCGGCGGCCCTCCGAAGCCGCTGACTCTCTCGGCCGGCCTCAGTGGATATGTCAAGCATGGTAGCTGGTGACCAGCAGCGGAACCCATTTAAAACATTACAATGGATCGAAAAAAAAAATAAAAAATTGAAACACTGCAAGTTTAAAAGATATTAACTTTTTTCAGTAGCCCTTTATACTTTTCCACATTAATATGTAATTTCCAATTACTTCAGAACTCATTTTGAAGTATCTGCATTTTAATACGTTCGTTAAAATTGAGTGACTACACAAAAAGACGACAATAAAATACAAAAAAAGATGAGACGAAAATAATCTACAAATTTAATTATGAAGCGGGTTTTGTGGGTACCGATATAGATGAATATAGAAATTTCACGAAGCCGGTATTCTGAAAAGACTGGTGCAAGAATTGTCCGCTGTTTTCTATACCAGTAACAAGAATGGCTATGAATAATGATTAAAATGGGGAACTATGATAGGAGAAACGGGAGAATTCTGAATAAAACTCAACTCAACATTTTTCTCATTCACCAAAATTTCTATGTGGCTTGCCAGAATTTGAACCCAGATCTGCAACGTGGTAAGTCGATGCCGTCACTGCTTGACTGATGTTCATCAGTAACAGTATTTTATTTAATTACTCTTTCAACGCCTGAGTTTATTCAGCGTCGAAATTCAATTTGGGTAAGAAATAACCGACAAGTTTGCCCAGACCTTTATCAACATAGGACTTATATACCCTAAATATACGACACGGTTCTTCAAGTTTTACTTCCCGCCTATAAACTTTACAGTGCATTAAAATCCATCAGTCTAAAACTCCCGCTCCTTGGATTCTACGTATAGCATACAAATAGCTACACTGTTAGACCATCGAGAATGACTATGCATGTGTAGTTTCCAAAGAGCTTTTATCCAGATAATGAATTTTCATTCAGTGACGAGTACATGATTATCTTGACTCAAGCGCCGATTCTAGGTGTGAACTGTGAGCTGTGAACTACATACTTACGTTAATCGTTTTAACTGACAATGCACCACGTGGATGTGGATAAACATTTCATCAGGATGACGGTTTTTTAGTAGGTTATTTTACGACGCTTTATCAACATCTTAGGTTATTTAGCATCTGAATGAGAAGAAGGTGATAATTTCTGTGAAATGAGTTCGGGGTCCAGCACCGAATGTTACCCAGCATTTGCTCGTATTGGTTGAGGGAAAACCCTGGGAAAAACCTTAACCAGGTAACTTGCCTCGACCGGGAATCTAGCCCGGGCCACCTAGATTCGCGGCCAGACGCGCTGACCGTTACTCCACAGATGTGGACAGGACGACGGTGATGATGATTATGATGATTATTATTATTTTTATCATTATTCTTATTACTATTATTAATAATACAGTAAGTGGACTCTTTTTAATTAGAATTTCAACGGCAATTCGAAAAACTCAAATATCCACAACAGAATTAACCAGCAAATTATTTTTAAGGTAATTTATATCAAAAACAGAATTATACACTCTTGTTCAGAAATGAATAATGAATGTGCAGTGCACTTAATATTAACTGCTGATATGTCCGTCATACTCACATAAAAATGAGGCTACCAACAGAAGACAACTATTCAACTTACTTTGTTTCGATATTGTGAACGTAGAAGTGCAAGTAACATACTAACTTCTGTACAGTAATGAAGATTTCCGCAAATTCGTTCTTTTCCAATTTACTGACTGGTGGCTGAGAGGAAGGATGACACATACACCTGTAAACAACATCGTTGTCATCCCGCCCGTTGCTCTTTTCTGTGTCCAGTCACTAGATACGAAATGTGTTAACAATAGCAACGACCCATCGATCATTTTGGAGTTTAAGGATAGAATTTTAATTACTGGAATAGCTAATAACTGATATTTCCACGGAAGTCTTCTGGACTTTCCCTAGAATTTCAGATGGGTTACTATAGTTCATACATTTTATCTTACCACGCTCGCGGATGTAGAATGGACGCGGAAATGCACAGCGCAGCTACACATATGCGAGCGTCAGAAGATAAAATATATAGACTTCGCTGTATTTTCGTTGAAACCAATGGAGTGTAAGTTTCGAAAAATTCGAAATAAATATGAATTTTTAACATTGATTTAAATAGCAATTTTAAGAGGAATAACCATATCGCATATTCGAATATATCCAACGTAGCATTAACCAATCTCTACTGTATTATTGTTATTATCATATCATTATTATTATTATTATTATTATTATTATTATTATTATTATTATTATTATTACTAGCTAGAGATAGGTTTGGAAGTAAATTCCGAAAAGACAAAGTATATGATTATGTCTCGTCACCATAATATTCTACGAAATGGAAATATAAAATTGTAAGTTTATTCTTCGGAGAGGTGGAAAAATTCAAATATCCTGGAGCAACAGTAACATATATAAATGATACTCGGGACGAAATTAAACGCAGAATAAATATGGGAAATGCCTGTTATTATTCCGTTGAGAAACGTTTGTCATCTAGTCTGCTGTCAAAAAACCTGAAAGTTAGAATTTATAAAACAGTTACATTACCAGTTGTTCTGTATAGTTGTCAAACTTGGACTTCCACTTTGAAAAGGAGACAGAGATTAAGGGTGTTTGAGAATAAGGTTCTTAGGAAAATATTTGGGGCTGAGAGGAATAAAGTTACAGAAGAATGGAGAAAGTTACACAATGCAGAACTGCACGCATTGTATTCTTTACCTGACATAATTAGGAACATCAAATCCAGACGCTTAAGATGGGCAGGGCATGTAGCACGTATGGACGAATCCATAAATGCATACAGAGTGTTAGTTAGGAGGCCGGAGGGAAAAACACCTTTAGGGAGGCCGATACGCAGATGGGAGGATAATATTAATATGGATTTGAGGGAGGTGGGATATGATGATAGAGACTGGATTAATCTTGCACAAATAGGGACCGATGGCAGGCTTATTTGAGGGCGGCAATGAACATGAGGGTTCCTTAGAAACCATAATTAAGTAAGTAAAGAATAATATTTTGAGAGATATACAATATATTTTTAGAAAGTAAGAGATTGTTCCTTACAGTTGGCTTAACATACTATATTAACGACACGATTATAAGATAATTGCGCATCAACACACTTTCCGACATGAACAACAATATTTTCAGAGACATGTATTTTACAATAATTAATACCTACATTGTTATTTTCAGTGGGATACGTAAGTTCGCATACATTAGCAACATCACAGAAATATCTCCGAATTGCTTTCGATATAGTACAGACCCAGAAACAAAATTTGGGCCACCTAATTTTACTAAGTTCCAGATACAACGCATTGCGCAGTTGCTTAAAACCGAATGGCATGTTAATTGGCTGTCATAAGAATACGTGGGATAAAAATAAGTTCTTCTTTCATTTTGCCAGTTAATATTGTCGCTTTTGTTACGTTTTTCAGGAGTTTTTTTCACACAAATTCTTGTTCCATTGTATCATTTTGGTACGTCAATATTTCTCAATGAAGCTGCCACGGTGGTCTAGTGGCTAGAGTGCTGGACTTATAGTCCTGTGGACCCGGCTTCGATCCTCGGTATACCATCGATTTATAACGTGTTGGACAAGCCCTTGATCTAGGTAACACAGCGTTTTCTCCGGGAGCTCCGGTTCCATTCTGGCATCCCAACAAATCTCCATCAGTATCTCATCTCATCGCGGGTGTAGTATAGACCAGCCTCCTATGGCGCACATTGGGCAACAACGCTGTCGGTAAATTAGTCTACACAACTAGCTTCATAGGGATGAATGACGAAAAATCAAGTAGGCCTAACCGTCAATAGCAAAAATAAAAAAAATAAAGAATAAATATTTCGCAATGATAAGTTCTTATTATTGATTATGCAATATTAAGTATTAAATTATGTGCCGGCTTTCCTTGTGATTTCAAAGAATTCAAGAATTCAATTGAATAAAATAGCCTGCTTACTACTTACAATTGTATCGAGAAACTCATAATATGGTCCTGACTGTGTAAAAGCTACTCATTGCATGAAGTTTCTAGATTTCGCCTTTGATAATGCATCATAATAGTTATTTAGTCTACTAATTACAAAAGTGAAGCTTTAATAGCGAGAGGGTCAAGTTAAAACACGATCGGAGGGAGTGTTCTAAGACCCGCGAGTTACTAAAGCTCGTTGTGTACGTGTTGACTGCAATGTTTTATCTACGTTTCGTCTATTTAACGAAAATTATTTTTAAAATGTAAAAAATAAATTTATAATAATTTGTAGTTCATTTGAGCTGATCAAAGCATACTTGATTGCATAGAGAAGTCGTTTCCAATCAACAAGATTGTGTAGGCCTATGTAGAGATAATTTGTTTTAATGTGGTAAATAATAGAAAAGTATGTTACAAAAGTACGGCATAAAGTATTTCATAATACATTGCTATAGAATCTTATTATAGAACAATAAAGTCAAAGTTTTTCAACAGTAATCTCACTAGAGGTTTTGATTTATCAATAGTAATCTCGCTAGAGGTTTTGATTTATCTAGAGAAAATCAAAACTCGAGTGGGATTTAACTGACTATTACACGATTAGAAGAAACTATATGAAGATTAGAAGTAACAAAGTACTCCAATACAATAAAATATTAATTGACTTACGCAAATGCAACTGTCTTCAAATGTATTATTGTACCATCTCTAAATTACAAATATTACGCGAGATGGCAGTAGTGTGTTATGTTTAGCTGTTTTCTTGTTATCAGTTGTGCCAACTATGGAATCTTCATTGAACTCTGTGGACGGTTACTACTCAAGAAGGCTTTGTTGATTCAGTTTCATTTTTATTAAAAAGTTGCATTTCACTTCAATTATCCGGATCCCAGTAATCAACGTCACTTGACAGATGATTTTCAATAAATCTTAGTATTAAACAATCTCTGATACGTGACTATTCATAATATCTTATAGCAGAATAATATAAACAAGTGTTAGAAAAATTTTAATTAGGGATGATGAAATAAACAAGAAAAGTTCTAATTAACGATGTTGAAATAAAAAATAAACATTAATAATTTTAAAAGGAACAATTATTGCAAGTACAATTTTCAAATTTGAATGTTTTAGTGGTTGGTGGTTCAGTTAATGTTATATTAGATGTGTACGTAAAAGAAGTGAAACTCGTTGATGTACATGGTGTATTCCTCAACTTATTCAGGATTTCCGAATGGTGCTCTTCATTAATTTGTAAATAGGATTTCAGGGAAAATGCATAGCTATGACCAGTGATTTTTATTAATTCTTCTTCTTGAATGCCAATGCGAGTCATATTTGAAAGTGTTGTGCATTGACTGGAGTTGTTTGTAATTTTCTGTTTTTTTGACGTCCAGACCAATGCAGTTTGAAATGCTGGCAAACAAAGAAACAAATGCTAGGTTATTAATAAAAATAAACAAATTCTAGGGATGCGATAAAATTAAACAAACGCTAGGGACGCGATAAATTTGTGCGATAAGCAACCATGATTGGTTGAAAGACGTCCTTTCGTACCGTTTTATTGGTCAAAAGTAGTATGACGTAGTAAAAGTGTAATAGTCTAGAGAAAACCAAAACTCGAGTGGGATTTAATTGACTATTATACGATTAGAAGAAAGTTTATAAAGATTAGAAGAAATAAAGTACTCTAATACAATAAATTAATTGACTTAGTGAAACTCTATTTCACTAATGTTAGCTTCACCAAAACGTTTGAACGGAGCCGCCATTTTCAGTTGACTGTCTATGCTGTAAACAAATGACGATCGCAAAGCATGTTTTATAGTACCGTAAATAATTTGCAGTTTGAAATGTTGGCAAACAAAGAAACAAATGGTAGGAAGGTGAGAAAAACAGGAGGAAGTATATAAAGATTAGAAGAAATAAAGTACTCTTATATAATAAAATAGATATTAATTGACTTACTAAAATTCTATTTCACTAATGTTACCTTCACCAAAATATTGAACGGAGCCGCCATTTTCAGTCGACTATCTATGCGGGAAACAAATTACGATCGCAAAGCATGTTTTATAGCACCGTAAAGAATTTACAGTTTGAAATGTTAGCAAACAGAGAAACAAATGCTTGGGTAGTGATAGAAACAAATAAATGCTAGGGAAGCGATAAAATTAAACAAATGCTAGGCAAGCGATAAAATTGTGCGATAAGTAGCCATGTTGAAAGACGTCCTTTCGTACCGTTTAAATAGTATGACGTAGTAAAAGTGTAATAGTCAATGTAAAAGTGTCAACTGAAGTTTTCTTTTGCAACATTAGTTATTTAATTTTGCGTTATTTTTTCCACTGCCCCATGAATGTCGATGTTGAATATAACAGAGACAAACAACAACAAACAGTATAAAAGGCTATTTTAATATTATACATGCATATCTGATCGTAGTTATTTATATTTTTTTATGTTTTTAAAGAATTTAATGTCCATTTGTCTCATTTTAATATAGTCTATGTTTTACTCCTAGTTAGAAGGCTTATGTGCAAACTTTGGCAAATATCGATCAAAGCGTGTATACATACATAGTCACATTGTCTTTTATATAGGTCTATAAGATTATTATTATTATTATTATTATTATTATTATTATTATTATTATTATTATTATTATTATTATTATTGAAATATGGAATTATGTCATAGGAAACTAGAGTATTCCCCGAAGGCCTCTAAAAATGTCTTTATCTATCACAAATTGCACTAGAATGATCGGACTCTGAAGCGGGATTGTAACTTGAAGAGCTTGCTGGATAAGTGACATCATTTCATGAGTTAACTGTCGTCCATGAAGCAAAGTTTTGAGCGTAACTGTACTTGTATTTCGCTCCTTTGAGTAGTTACTTATCGACTTTAAAGAGAGTGCAAATTAAACGCATCTGGGCGAATTCAGAGTTGTAACTACAGCAGATCCGCAGGGCCGAGGAGTCGCTGGCAATGGGGAAGCGTGACAGCTTTTAAACGCTAACCCCTTTCCCACACTCTGGCAGTAGTAATTGTTTTAAAAGCTATGGACGGAAGAGGAAATAGTCAACACCATTGTGACGTCGAATGTAGATGAACACATCCGATGGACGCTACAGTCAAACATGGATATGAAAGAGTCTCAGTCCTGACTGACGGTTAAATGGTCTTAATCAAGTGCGTTCTCTCTCTCTCTTTCTATCACTGATGATGTAGTATTTCAGTTCGTAGTTAATACAACGGATAGTTATTTGCATGCGACTTGTATGTGGGGTCGAAGAACGATGTCTTTACTCAGTTGTCAAGCTTGTTTAGACGGTTGACTTTGTTGGCCATCAAGTCTCATCTATACCCTTTTTTTTTTGTTTGCTCTTAATTCGAGTAATTCATTCATCCGGTGCAATTATAAATAAAGAAACCCCATGTGAAGCGTATACTTTTGAATTAGCGAAGGAAATTCTTTTTAACGGCCCTCCTATAGTGTATAGAATATTCAGAGACAATGAGATGGAGCTATGGACATGGAGAAATAGTGGAATACTCGTAATACTCGAGAAATAAAACCCTTTAGCTTCTTTGTTTACTGTAACTTATACACGTTGTTAGGAATTGAACTCCATACGTATGTAAGGAAAAACTCTTCTTCCGGTAGTTCAGTGGTAGGCCTACAGCGAGGATTAGTGATTCCACGAATTCAGGGTCGATTTTCGTCATTGAGTGAAGTGAGGCTTGTAGTGTAAAAGATAGGAGAATGGAAGTTTTCCTTAAGTTATTCTGTTTTCCTCAGCGTTATACATTTCATTCTACAACATTATTTCACCATACTCATTTCTTGAGTAAGGGGGGTGATGAGTGAAATTCCTCTTTCTACATTTTTCAAGCTACGTTCACGATTTTTTGTACACATAAACACAGTGTGATTGATAATTATGTGGTGAAGTTCCACTTTTGTGAATCAAATAGTTTCTGAGTTATTAACAAAAATATTTTGAAAAAATTTGCATAATTCAAAATGAAATGGGTCGCTCAATTTTTTAGTAAATTCACTATTTTCACTTTGCAAGACCAGTGGCATACTTATAAAACATCACATATTAATTTTCCTATATCTTTAGTACAAAAGGAGGAAAACAATTTTATAACCATTGCATAGGCTACTTAAAAATAAAAATATTCCATTGTCACTATAAATATTTAATTCTTTATTTAAAAAATTATTCATTTAATCATAAAATTTATGCGTTAAATTGTTAACCAAAGTTTATAAAACATGCAGTAAAATGTTCACGTTCCTAGCATCGGAATTGTACGAACCTTTACACTTCAAACCTAACAAAATATACTGAAAAACAAAGTGTGAGAAAAAACAGCATGCAACATTTGGATTGGAATTGAAGTTGAGGGTGCAGCCATTTATATAATGCGTAATCTTTATGCTTTCGAGCACCGCAGAGCATTGAAACTTGCTCAACATATAAATAAAAGAACATTGATTCATTTTTTACAAGAAAACGAAAATTCGATTTTGGCTGAAAATTACGAAAATTTCACCCGTCTTCCCTCTTAAGAGAGAGAGTATAATTATGTATGCAGGGGCGGTCGAAAGCCCTTCTAATTGTAGAACAATGTATATCAAATGCAGGTTCTTCATCACCACAAGTAGAGTGATTTTTTTTTCTGAAAACCCTACGGATAGCTTTCAGACTCGGAAATACAACAGAAATAACAAGAAAAGTTACTGTCATCAGATAATATCACAGACCATCCTGAATATCAGTGAAACGCCACTTAGACGGCGTTCGATTGAGATCTCTACCAACTCTAAGCTATCAGTCATCTCACAGACAGGTACCGGAACACTATCGATGCCAGAGGATATTGCCCTTTGAGCACCGTTGCGAGATCATGAGCGTTACACAAAGAAACAATGGTCGCACTGGTCACCTTCATGCGGCATCATTAAAGCTCGTACCCTTACCCTGAAATCATGTTTTTGAAAAAATATTAAATAATATGAAATGAAGAGAAGAGTGAGAGAAACTGGAGTGCGTTAGTGTGATGTATATAATTTTTAATATTGAGGGAAAAGGGGAGAACTCCGGAAAAACAATCACCCCTTCTTACCCCATTTATTTCATCACCTAGGGCCGTATTCATAGACATTTTTAGCGCGGGTTTCCGGTGGATGATCAGCGATTTTCGTATTCATAAACCAGTGTTAGCGATAGGATATGATTTGAATTCTGTACTAGTAACCAGAGGATAGCCGGGGCTAGCTTAGTACGCTCGTAGCGCGTGCTGCGAAATGTCTATGAATAGCACCCCTAAAGACGAGTACCGAACTAATTTATCGAAACATTGTGATTTCATTCTTCATCACCAGAAATGGAAAAAAATTCCATCTACACATCGTCTAAATGTGGAATTCTATCAGAAAAATGTTTTTAATAGGTTATTTGGGACAAGAAAATTGTACCAGAACAATGGAAGGAGTCCATAATTGTACCTATTTTTAAGAAGGGGGACAAGACTAACAGCAGTAACTTTCGAGAAATATCAATTTTGTTGACGTCGTACAACATTTTGTCCAATATGCTTTTGAAAAGATTAACTCCATATAAAGATGAAATTATTGGGGAACATCAGTGCGGTTTTAGGCGTAATAGATCGACTACTGATCAGATTTTTTGTATTCGAGAGATATTGGAGAAAAAATAGGAGTATAAGGGTACAGTACATCAATTATTCATGGATTTCAAAAAGGCATATGACTCGGTTTTTAGATTTAGTTGGTTATTTAACGACGCTGTATCAATTACGAGGTTATTTAGCGTCGATGAGATTGGTGACAGCAAATGGCATTTGGCGAGATGATTCTGACGATCCGCCATAGATTACCTGACATACACCTTACGGTTGGGAAAAACTCGGAAAAAACCCAACCAGGTAATCAGCCCAAGTGGAGATCGAACACGCGCCCGAGCGCAATTTCAGACCGGCAGGCAAGCGCCTTAACGGACTGAATCACGCCGGTGGCTATGTGACTCGGTTAAGATAGAAGTTTTATATAATATTCTTATTGAATTTGGCATTTCAAAGAAACTAATTCGATTAATTAAAATGTGTCTCAGTAAAACTTACAGTAGAGTCCGTATAGGCCAGTTTCTATCTGATACTTTTCCAATTCACTGCGGGCTAAAGGAAGGAGATGCTCTAGAATATACCATTAGGAAAGTTCAGGATAACACAGAGGATTTAGAATTGAACGGGTTATGTCTCGTGACCAGAATATTGCACGAAATGGAAATATAAAAATTGGAGATTTATCCTTCGAAGAGATGGATAAATTCAGATATCTTGGAGCAATAGTAACAAATATAAATGACACTCGGGAGGAAATTAAACGCAGAATAAATATGGGAAAGCCTGTTATTATTCGGTTGAGAAGCTTTTATCATCCAGTCTGCGCTCAAAAAAATTTGAAAGTTAGAATTTATAAAACAGTTATATTACCGGTTGTTATGTATAGTTGTGAAACTTGGACTCTCACTTTGAGAGATGAAACAGATTAAGGGTGTTTGAGAATAAGGTTCATAGGATAATATTTGGGACTAAGAGGGATGAAGTTACAGGAGAATGGAGAAAGTTACACAACGCGGAACTGCACGCTTTGTATTCTTCACCTGACATAATTAGGAACCTTAAATCCAGACTTTGAGATGGGCAGTGCATGTGGCACGTATGGGCAAATCCAGAAATGCATATAGAGTGTTAGTTGGGAAGCCGGGGGGGGGAAAGACTTTTAGGGAGGCCGAGACGTAGATGGGAGGATAATATTAAAATGGATTTGTGGGAGGTGGGATATGATAATAGAGACTGGATTAATCATGCACAGGATAAGGACCGATGGCGGGTTTATCTGAGGGCGGCAATCAACCTCCGGGTTTCTTAAAAGCCATCTGTAAATATGTAACTAAGTAAGATTATTTTACGACGCTTTATAAACATCTTAGGTTATTTAGCGTCTGAATGAGATGAAGGTGATAATGCCGGTGTCCAGCATATTGGATTAAGGGAAAATCCGGAAAAAAACTCAACCAGGTAACTTCCCCCGACCTTGAATCGAACCCGGGCTGCTTGGTTTCGTGACCAGACGCGGTAACCGTTACTCCACAGGTGCGGACTCCTATCAGGGAAATAATGTCTGTAATACCTCCCTTTATCCGCCGCAAAGTCCAGTCTGATTAATCTATTCTACGACATGGAAATCTGTCACTGAGTAGCCTACACACAGTAAGGACGTTAGTATAATGAGTCTTGATGAAGCAAAAATAATGACGAATGGAAACGAATCTTCGATTGTGGTCAATGACACGTTTAGAATACGTTTGGAATTACAAAAATTTCCGTAAAATTATACCTTACAGCTTCGATAACGAGAAAACAAGTAGCAAACTGACAAATTAAGCTTGTACTTATACATGAATTTGTCTTAAATTAGGGGAGAGGAACGAAGAAAAGAATAGGCCTACTGTATATCACAGAAGAGCAGAATTTTTATTCTATATTTTAGTGGCGCTGTGGGAAATACTATGATATAATATAGCGTCGATGGAATTGACAATAGCCAAATTGTGTTTTGCGAGATGAGATGGATATTCGCCATATTATTACTTGACATTAGAGTAACAATTGTGGAAAACCAAACAGGTAATAGGTTCATGCGTCCTCAAAGAATATCCTTACTTTTCTCATCCATGTCCTTAACACGAATAAGAATATTTCATCTTTAATCATAGCTTCAAGGGTAGGGCTATTAGTTTTATTAACTTAATGTTGTTTACCAAGCGCAGGGCTGTAATAATAAACACATCCGCCTTGTATTCGGAAAATGTAGGATTCGATCCCAGGGATCGTCTATTCTGACTTGGGTTTTTCTTGATTTCCCAAGTCTCAGAAAGCGAATGCTATAAGTGTACCAATTGCAAGAGCCGTGACCCGCTTCCTTCCCAATATTGCAATCCTTCATAGCATCATTGTCATCTCACCTTCGGAGAAAGCCGTCGATCTGTCAAGACAAGTGTAAGTGTTGCAACTGGCTGAGAGTCCTCTCCTCTTACGTACTTACTTACTTACAAATGGCTTTTAAGAAACCCGCAGGTTCATTGCCGTCCTCACATAAGCCCGCCATCGGTCCCTATAATTATTATAATGTGCAAGATTAATCCAGTCTCTATCATCATATCCCACCTCCCTCAAATCCATTTTAATATTATCCTCCCATCTACGTCTCGGCATCCCCAAAGGTCTTTTTCCCTCCGGTCTCCCAACTAACACTCTATATGCATTTCTAGATTCGCCCATACGTGCTACAAGCCCTGCCCATCTCAAACGTCTGTATTTAATGTTCCTAATTATGTCAGGTGAAGAAAACAATGCGTGCAATTATGCGTTGTGTAACTTTCTCCATTCCCCTGTAACTTCATCCCTCTTAGCCTCAAATATTTTCCTAAGAACCTTAGTCTCAAACACCCTTAATCTCTGTTCCTCTCTCAAAGTGAGAGTCCAAGTCTCTATCGAGAAAAAATATGATTAAATGCAAACAGCTGAAAAGTGGAAAAAGCTTAACAAAGAACTGAATGTTCTTGTTGTTAAAATACTGATAATCAAAGTGAGGATTGCTCTATAAATTACACTCTAAGATTATAAAATCTTCCATAATAACTGACGATTTACCATTTCGGTTCTGTTTTAAAACTGTAAGACAATAAATTTCATTCTCCCACGTCAATCATGATTCCGGTCTTCTATTTAGAGCAAACTACAATCAAATCATCAATCGTAATCATCCATGCTGCGTATGGAATTCAAATCCTAGTAAAGTGGTTTTCAGTCGGATTTAAACCTCCGCCTTATATTGCTCAATTATGTTGAAAATATTGACGTAAACATTGTATGTGTTTGTATTATAAATAGCTATGAAACAGAGACAGTAATATTGTGAGGGCGTTTATACCATAAAATTCTCTTGAGCTGTTCAGTCCGCGTTATTGATCTTACCCGACTATAGCGGAGTCTGCTCTCGCGTGAAGTTGTCTCATTAGTTGCAGTCCTGTGGAGTGAAGTTTGGCCTTTCCAGCCTCATGATTTATCTTAATTCATTGCACAAATTAAAATTCCAACAAATAATCAGATATCTCGTGCATAATTATTATGACAGGGATATTGCATTCATTTTATCAGCGTGGATGTCAAGATTCAAAATACAGAACACCAATATTGCATTGTGGTGGAGAAAAACAGTTTTGGATAAGATTTTGTGAAGTAATTCAGTTTTCATTATCATTGTCATCGTCATCCTAATTATCGTATTCGTCGCTTCTATAATCCTATTATAATCATTGTTATTGACATTGTATCTTCTTTACCATCGTTGTACAGTACAATAGTTGTCATGATTAGAATAACCATTATTACTATAATACCTATTATTATTATTACTATTATTATTATTAATATTACTATTATTATTGTTATTATTATTATTATTATTATTATTATTATTATTATTATTATTATTATTATTATTTCATTTTCATTCAGAGTTCCGCCAAAGGGCAGGTCTTTCACTGCAAACCCAACATTCTCCAATCTTCCATATTTTCTGCCTTCCTCTGTCTTCTCATATGAACCATATATCTTAATGTTGTCTATCATCTGATATCATCTTCTGCCCCGAACTCTTCTCTCGTTTACCATTCCTTCCAGTGCATCCTTCAGCAGTCAGTTTCTTCTCAGTCAGTGCCCCAACCAATTCCTTGTCCTGTTCCTGATCAGTTTCAGCATCATTCTTTCTTTAACCATTCTTTCCAACACAGCTTCATTTCTCATTCTGTCTGTCCACTTCACACGTTCCATTCTTCTCCATATCCACATTTCAAATGTTTCTATTCGCTTCTCTTCACTTCTTCGTAATGTCCATCTTTCTGCTCTATAAAATGCCACACTCCATACAAAGCATTTTACTAGTTTCTTCCTTAGTTCTTTTTCTAGAAGACCGCAGAAGATGCTCCTTTTTCTTTTAAAAGCTTCCTTGGTTATTGCTATTCTCCTTTTAACTTCCTGGCAGCAGTTCATGTTACTGTTTATAGTATACCCCAAGTATTTGAAGCTGTCCACTTGTTCTACTGTCTCAATGAGAATTCGCAAGTTTACCTCCCTTATTTTTCTTCCTATGACCATGGTCTTCGTCTTATTTGCATTTATCTTCATTCCATACTGCTCACAGCTGTTATTTACCTCCAGTAGCTTATCGCTTAGTATCAGCTCCTCTTCTATTAATAACGCCATATCATCAACAAATATTATGCGTATTATTCTTCTTCCTCCTACTATCACTCCTCCCATGTTCTGAAAAAAGTGCTTTACTAAGTCCTCCAAGTATATGTTGAATAGTGTAGGTGATAAAGGGCATCCTAGACACACCACTCCTCTCTCAATTTCACTTCCTTCTGACATTTTTTATCCTATCCTGACTTTGACTCATTTCATAATATAAAGATTACTGAACAGCCTTCTCTCTTTCCAATCCACACCTGTTTTCTTTAGGATCCCTATCAGTTTATTACAATCCACTCTGTCAAAAGCCTTTTCTAGGTCCACAAATACTATAAACACTTCTTTATTCTTCTCTAGGTATCTTGCGCTGATTGTTCTTAGTAGTCCAATTGCATCCCTCGTATCTTTTCCTTCCTGAAGCCAAATCGCTCTTCTTCCAACTGTTCTTCCATCTTATAATATAAACGTCGATTCAGTATTCGCAAGAGAACCTTCGCCGAGTGCGATATCAGGCTGATAGTCCTAAACTCTTTAAATTTCTTGAGTATTGGAAGCAACACTGTCTCCGTAAAATATTCAGGCCATTTGACTTTTTCATATATTTCGTTGCATAATGATAAATTTTCCTTCTTTTCTTCACCCAAGCATTTCACTAATACAATGGAAATTCCATCAACTCCTGTTGCTTTCCTATTCTTAATTGTCTTAAGAGCTAGTTCAACTTCTTCCTTAAAAATAGAAAATCCTTTTCCATCTTTTGATAAGGTTCCTTCGTCTTCTATAGCTAAGTCATCTGGACTATGACAGGAGGGTCTATTATTATTCTTGCCGTCATTATCATCACCATTATCATTATCATAGTCGTCGTCATTACCGTCGCCAATATTAGACGTATAATTGACGTCATCTTCATTATTATTGCTGTCATTGTCATCTTAGGAGCCATTATTGTCGTTATCATTATCGTTGCTATCATTAGGGCCTATCATTGTTGCCTTCATTATTATCGTCATTAATATAATTATTGCTGTTATTACAGTCGTTGTTGTCATCGCCATTATCATTGTCGGAATCATCATCACCGTTGCCATTACCATCAACACCATCATTATCCTCGTCATAATCATTATCGCTACCATCATTATTACAATCGCCATAATTATTATCATTGTCAATATTATCCTTGCGTTATTATTTAATCATTTGAAAGTGTGGTCTCTAGATGGCCATAATGCTATATGCTATTATGATAAATCCTAAGTGAATCGAGGGAAGTTAAGATTAAAATAGATTCTTACCCTCAGAAAACTTAATATCCTGTCGCAATATTATATTATTTGATTATTTAAACGTTATTTGGTCCACATAAAATACTCTAATTTTACACACTTCAGTTTCTTTTTGTCTACAGAACAATAATATTTTAAGAGTTTTATCGTAAAGATGAGTATTTTCCCGGGACCAAAAATACAGCACATAGGCCTATGGAGTAAAAATCAGTATTTTATCGTTGAGCTCGTTGCAGCTGAAATATTTTACAACGTGTCACAAAATAGTGTACCTGCTCTCATAATTTACCCATATTCGTTTCCTGTGTTTCTTAAAGTAATGTTTATGTACCACATTCATTTTCATCTCAGAGAATTAACGAACAACGAGAGTGTATTGATTTAGTATGCAGTAATAGTACTTTAGCTTACCATTCTATTAGTTTATAATCCAAATACTAGCTATGCTCATTTGAATTGTGTTAAAATGAATAAACTATGCAATAAATGCAATGAAAAAATGGGGTAACGAGCCAAACGGATTATTATTTGCGCTGTTGTAAATATTGTTCCTCCTGACATTCAAAAGCTCTCAGAACCAATTGAAACCTTACTTATTGTAGTACATTTATTATCAACACACTTTTTAAACAATATTATAAAATAGTAGTACAACACCTTATTCCAAATGGCATCGTTTGGTGCAAAAGAAATACATAAAGTCAATTGTACGCCATCATTTAGGCTGAAGATCAAGCAAAGATTTATCGTTTAATTGGAAATCTTCTTCCAGCTGAGAGTACGAGCCTTCAGTTCTTACAAGTATATTTCTTTTCAAACGCTGACCTGTCTATTAGGTCTAATATAACATCAATCTTAAAAATAGAATTGACTGAACAACTCCAGAAAGTATTGCATGATAATAACAGTTAAATAATTATAGTTTTAAATACAACTTTCAAATTTATTCAGGAGCAAACGACTTACAACATATAAAAACTATTATTCACTAAGTAATTACAAAACTGTATTTAGATTTAAGTCAATATTTATTTCTAACAAGTGCAGCGAAATAATTTTACTTACAGCTTTCCTGCGCTGATAAAACTATTCGTATTGAATTAGTTCATAATCAAATTTAGCTTTTGTTCTTTCGCGGTCAATTTGTTAACTACGTTGTGGGTTGCTAGAAGTAAAATATTGGCGGTTATTTTTTTTAATCTCCCACCTTTTCAGCCTCGTAATATTTAGAGATTGGACTTTTTAGCCCGGGTAGCAAATTTAAAGCGTCAGCCAAGAATTTAAGAAAGTTTTCAACATTTTCCTCAAATGTTTTGTCAGTCATGTCACGTAATTTGAAAATATATTGAGCCATTTATTCATTTATTTTTATAAATGCAATTCCCATTATTTTTATTAGTATTAGGACGTTTGGCTTGAAGATGCACCAGTTTTATTTTGAGATTTTATATATATATATATATATATATATATATATATATATAGGTATATTACCGTACATGTGGTTCACTGGCTATTTTTTGCCCTTGTCATGATGTGCCACAGCTGACGTGCACTTTTTCTTTTAAAATTTGTCCGATGTTTCTACATTCTGTCGACCTCTGTATACATTGTTGCACAATTTTAGAGCTTTTCTTTCAAAGAACGCCTCCTACAATAACGTATTTATTCTGCAATGAACGGCAATTCTATTTCAACGAGTTTGATTAAGATAAATAAAACACAGATATATAGGTTAATACAACGAATTACTTCTCTTTAGGTGCTCATAAGCAAAATAGGTAATTTTAGATCCTAACCTGTGAATTAGGTGTTTTTATGTCCTATAAAATTGAAGTATGTTATTCGTTGGTACATAAAACTAAAAAGAAAAGTGATATTTCGAGAGCAATAAATAAGAAAGCAACAGAACAGGTTTCAACCTGAGAATCTGAGGCTTGCTATGAAGTTCTAACCGTCTTCGGACTGATGACTAACATACATACTAATTAAGAGACATCGCGTATTGTAACATTGTATCTGAGGGTAACGGTTGGTATCTCACATCATATCAGTAAGAAACTTTCTATTGAAGAAAGAGGGAATTCAACAGTAGATTGAAAGGTGTAATTTTCTTTTCCTTGTTTGTACATAAGTTAATAAGTTACTACCAAACTATCGTTATTTCTCTTATACTGCTGAAGAGCAGAGATGAAAAACGTAACAGGGAGCTACAATCATTTTGTCGAAAAGAGAAATAATTTTCTCGAGTTTCGCATTTGCTGCTTCACTTATTTGGTGCAGGCTAAATCATTTTCAAATCTTTATTAGGATACATTTTAAATTTTGTTTCACGACTGTTTTGAATTTAGAATTATTTTTTCTTAACAGTTGAACCTTTATTCTAAAATATTTACTAATCCAGTATTAGTCAATTATTTAATACTAGCTAAAAGCACCCGGCGTTGCACGGGTTTTCCTTTCTACTTCTGTTTTTAAGTAAACTGCTTATTAAATTTTCGGAAATCTCGCAAACCTAACTATGGAAACCCAAAACGAATTGATTTTACTAAGCTAAGATTAATCTTTACTTAACGTCACTTACATGAATTGATGAACTCCTTAGCGAAATGCCTGCCAGCGTTAACTCAATTTAAAACAGTTTTTAATCAGGCACCGAAAAGACAACATGTCATCACGTGCCTGACGTTCAAGGTTTTTTTAATTTATATATTTATTTGTTTTTATTTATTTATTCTGGTGTAGTTAAGGCCATTAGGCCTTCTCTTCCACACCGCCAGAAATCAAATAAAAATAATAGAAAAATCAAACTACTATGAACAAAGTAAAACCCAACGAAAATATGATTCATTTTCCTCTTTCTGATCAGTTTCAGCATCGAATCAATATGTACATATATAATTCAATTTATATTGGAAGATTTTTTTACCCCTTGACCGCTGTACACCCACTTATATCATACCCAGTTTTTTAAATATGACTTGAAAAACTATATCTCACAAATTCAGAACATATTATATTAATTCTTATTTTATACACAGAATACAGATACAATATAAACTTGCAATAAGTAATTTTTTAACATAAAGACTAATATTCTGAGAGACGTATAGGCTTAGCAGTATTTTAGAAATTAAGAGATTGTTATTTCCACAACGCATAACATACTACATTTGCAACGTGATTATGCAAATAGAATTTTGCAGTAACATATTTTCGGACGTGAACAACAATATTTTGAGAGACGTATATTTTAGAATTAATACAATGCTACTTTCAGTCGGCTTACGTACAGTCACGGAAGAAAAAACTGGCCGATGAACAGCAGAACTCGTAAGGTTACTTATGCCGGTTTTGTTGTGATTATCACAGCACAGAGTGTCTAAGAGGGATACTGTTTACTTCCCCTCGAAGTTGCTAGGCTAGGAGAGAAAGGCTTTCGTACTCTTTCTGTTCATATTCTATAAGGTTGAAACTCTCGTGTTTTTGTCGGTACACATAAATTTGTTATATTATTATTTTTACCATTGCGGGTATGAGGAATGTTACTGATTTCATTATCAACTACTCTGTTCGCCTCTCTTTACTCTACAGACATACTTCATTTATCTATAGTTTATTTTTACTTTAATATCTTCCTGGCAAAACAGACGACGAAGAGTAAACAAAATTGATATAGATACAATACATAGGAACTTAGTGCTAATATGATATAGAAGTGAACAGTCAGATAAAGTAGAATAAATATAAATAGATTAAGGTAATCCAATACTAATTACAAAAGTGAACATTCAGATAAATTGAAATAAATAAATACATATAAATTAATTTCGGTAAACAATTAATAATAATGAGGGAAGAGAAACATATATAAATTTGTTAGTTAGAAATAATTTTTGTGCAATTTAGGAAATCGTTTGATTATATAAGTGGTTTTTAGTGGTTTACTAGAACTTATTTAGTTATTCTATTTTTAAACCTACAGTGTTTATTTTTGTTCTAAAACAATATACATTCCTGAAGTAAAATAATTAATACTAAATGTTCTTTTTTATCACAAATTAAAATGTTCTTCCACCTAGGTAGCTTCAGTGATATACAACAGTTTTCTTCTGAACTTAATAACCTGTCCATAAACCATTGACATTGATCACTGCATCCATTTTTCTACTTACAGAAATAACAAGGCTTTGGATATAGGCATACTGTATTTATCTGACAATGCAACATTATCCCAAACATCTGCAATGAAATTCCACAATTCGTCTGCATTTCTATGACACCGACTCTGTAGTTACACATTAACACCGCGTTACACTTCCGTACACACATTTTCTGTGGAATTTAAGTCAGGACTTCTTGGCACCCATTGAACCTCTCGACATCGTCCCTGTGAATGTTGAATCACCGCTGCATGGCGACGCATGTGTGTACCGAAGACAAGTCATGTTGGAATTTTATTTTTTTCGGGCTTAAACACACGAACACTAGGTAGCATCACATTTTCCAATAGACTATATTGATGTAGGCTACTGATGCTCATTCATATGCCCATGAATCTTCCATAGCGCACCGCCACCATAACCAGAAATTCATACCACACCGACATGGACAAACAATGCGTTGTCTTTGGACTACATGTTCAGGGTCAAATCTCTTTGATTGTTTCGGTCGATATACTTGCACTGGACCTGTGCCGTAGTTTATAAACACGTCGTCCGAAAAGATGACCTCTTTCCATGGACAGTTGTAATGGATTTGGAAAAATGCGACACGATCAATTCGATGGTCCTCAGTCAGAACTTCCTTAACCGCTGTTCTTCTCGGCACAATATTGGCACTATTGAGCCTTTTACATAGCCATTCTGTCGGAAGCAGGAAATTCCGTGCCGGCCACAAGCATTTTAGAAGTATGAAATGAAAATGCCTCGAAAGTTCTATTAACATAAGATCTTGTGGTGTTGATGCCTTGGATCTTCCGCTACCAGGTTTACGAGTTATGTATCCTCACTTTTGATACTGCGCCCACCACTTGGACGCTGTTCTAGTTGGAACTCCATAGCGTTCTTCAGCTGTGCCGCGCTAAATCCGCCTTCCTCGATCAGTGCAAATACTTTGGCTTTGACGTCCATATCTATCGAACTGAAATACTAATGATGATTTTCGAAGTGGTTGTGCCTATTTATAGACACAATCTATTAGTAGGGCTGGAAAGGGTCACGTGCCTAGGACTCTAGAAAGAACACGAAATATACAGTAGTCACAAACCATAAAAATTGTATGCATGTAGCGTGAAGAGAGACGAACAGAGGGGATGAAAGTAACATTAACAACATTCCTCATACCCGCAATGGCAAAACCAATGGCAAAACAGTTTTCTGTATGTCGACTAAAACACAAAAAACGTTGCAATTATACACACATAGGCTCAGGCAGTTGCCTAGGGTGGCAATTTCCAGGGGGGGGGGGCATTTTTTCTCTCTCTCTCTTTCTCTTCCTTTTTCATTTTCATTTTACAGTGAAATTTATTTTTAAAACACTTGTTGGTAAATCTTTTCTGAAGTTTCTTCTTGAACACCTTGTGGAATTCAGATATTGTTTTGTTATCGCATGGTCACCGTCGTGGCAAGAGTGAAAGGAAAGTGTGCGGCTGCATAGTTATATAGGTATAATAGCTACTGTAATGCCGATATCACGTTGTTATACTATGAAACTGCTTAAATTTAACTGCTTGTATGAACGAGAATGCATTGTTGAAAATCAAATTGCATGTGTGTTTATTAGCTATTTATCGTTATGAAAAGTAACCACAACTCTCAGTTACATTTACATTATAATAGACTATATCGTCAACAATACTATTTAATCACTTCCCAGCATGTGCATTATATAATTTGATTTGAAAGGTTTATTCCGCAAAGAGTTGGAGTTTATTTTTCAATTTACTTTATACTCCTATCGAAATAAGAAATACTCGTAATAATTATACCACCAACAAAAACAATGCTTAAAAATAAACCACAATTTACTTTATACTCCTATCGAAGTAAGAAATATTCGTAATAATTATACCACCAACAAAAACAATGCTTAAAAATAAACCACAGCCTGCCTTTCAAAAATCAATTTTGTTTCAACAATGAATAGGTTTGAATATGAAGAGTTCGCGGGAAAGACGATGAAGGTCACATTTCTGTTAAGGATTAGATAATGATCTAATTGAGTCTATAACTGCAAAATGTAGTGCTGTTTCTGTAGAAAATAAAGGAAAGGATTACTGTATTCGTGGTGATAATTCTCCTTTTTACCCTTTTCATAAGAACAACATTAAATTTCGCAGTGATCCATTGAATCATCATCAACCTTAAGAAAACTGACATTCATCGTTTTTCCCGCGAACTATTCATATTATGTTTCTTTGCATCGAGTCTGATATGCTTCTTCAGATCGACTTTGATAATACCATCATTGCTTTCTCTGTGAAGAAAGTCCGGAGGAAATCTTTATAATTCACAAGTAAAAAGCATGTATTTTGATTCCAGTAATTTATTGTTTTCTGAATTGTAACATTTCATTTAAAAATAACTTTAAATAAACGTCACCTATATAATAGCTGCCCATAAACTGTTTGTGGGAGATGGGGTCGGCAAATTCTAGCACTGCCTAGGGGCGGCAATGTACTTAACTCCGGCCCTGCATAGGCTACTGTAGGATGTAAATAAAACCGTTCCGAAGGCCAGTCTCTCGTAGCGCAACAGCTACGATGGGAAGGCAATAGTGTCCCTATTAGACACTCTGTACAGAAAACTGTCCGAAAGCCTTCTCTCCTAACCCAGCAACTTCGAGGGTAAGTAAGCAGTATCCCTCTTAGACACTCTGTACTGTGATTAATCACAACAAAACCGGCATAAATAACATTACAAGTTTTGCTGCTCATTGGCCAGTTTTTTCTTCCGTGACTGTACATTCACATATTACATTAGCAACATGACAGAAATATCATTGAATTCCTTTTTGATATGTGTAAAAAAAAATATATATATATATTTTTTTTCCACTTCTTTGTATAAAATATAGCCGAGGATGTGAAAAACACGCAGTTAAGTCAATGTCTGCAACTTTGAGATATTGTCCTTGAGCTTCATTTTAATATGGTCATTACAAATGCTAGTCGCACTGAAATTGCAATTGCATAAATAGAATGAGTATCATAGCAATACGTGAGATAAAAACATCTTCTCCTTTCGTTTTTCCAGTTAATATTGCGACTTCTATTACGTTTCGCATGTTGGTGCATAATTTTGGTGGGTTAATATTTCGCAATAGTACTTCTGGTTATTCAATATTAAGTAAATTATGTGGTAGCAATCCTTGTAGTTTGAAAGAATTCTAGAATTCAGTTGGATAAACAAAGCCTGCTCACTATCTACAACTGCATTGAGAAATTCATAATACGGTCCTGGACTGCTTAAAAATATTTATTGTACGAATTATCTAGTTTTAGCCTTCCTGATGTGTACCAACAATGTTATTCGTGTTATAATTTCCATGGCCTCGTGAAAGTCGATGTTGAATACAAAAGACAATAATAAAAAACTATTGACTATAGAAGGTAGCATTTTAATATTACACATGAA
Source organism: Periplaneta americana (assembly GCF_040183065.1). Classification (NCBI taxonomy): domain Eukaryota; kingdom Metazoa; phylum Arthropoda; class Insecta; order Blattodea; family Blattidae; genus Periplaneta; species Periplaneta americana. Next base: position 140,918,410 of record NC_091124.1, on the reverse strand, counting down.
TGTTTGATCGTATTTATTTCTATTTTTTTTATTTTTTTTATTAATTTAACGTCCATTTGTACAGTTTTAATATAGCCTATGTTTTTCTCCTGGTTATGAAGGTTAAATGTGCAAACTTTGGCATATATCAGTCAAAGCGTGTAGATTTTTATAGAGAACATACAGACCCACATTCACTTTTACCATATATAATAAGATTTCAGTATAATTGTATGGTAACTTTGTTTGAGACAGCATAAATAAAATACTACGGATATATTATTTATGTAGTAAAACTCCCTTTATGGCGGCGTAAAATAAAATAACGTATCTAAAATAATGTAAATAAATTATCAAAATATATATATATATATATATATATATATATATATAGGCCTATAAAAAGAGGCGTTGAGCTCAGGTTCGAACCTGTGACCCCTTACACTAAAGTCGCTCACCTTACCACAACGCTACATAGAGCTACCTATTGAAGCGCTTTCATATTTGCTATTATGTTTGATTTTGAATTTTTAAAAATTAAACAAAAATGTGTTTTATGCCATTTTGTATTGTATATTATTGCCCATGATACATTCAATCAAGAGATCGTCCCTCATTTACGTAGTTTTAATTTAATATTATTTTATTTTATATTTCAATAACAATATGGCCGCTTTTACAACAGAAGAAGAGGTGACAGAATGACATCAATAAAAGACAATTGACTGTTAAATCGGCCATTTTAATATTATACACGGCGTATTTCTTTCTAGTGTTTAGTTTTTTCAATAATTTAACGTCCATCTGTACAATTTTAATGTAGCCTATGTTCTTCTCCGGATTATGAAGGTTAAATGTGCAAACTTTGGCAAATATCGGTCAAAGCGTGTAGATTTGTATTGAGTACATACATACATTCATTCATACATACATAAACACATTGACTTTTATATATAAGATATGCTGTGGGGTTCCTACATTTACGGGTTTGATTTTAACCTTTCGTCGGTTGCATGTATATCAGATTGATACAAGCGTGCGTTTTCCTATCGCCAATTTTTAAATTTTCAATGTTGCGGCTTTCCCGTTACAATACCTTCCTATCCAGTGTTGTGAAGTCAGCGGTTTTGTAGCTAAATCTGGTCTTTTTCAGGACTATGGTCAGCTACAGAATTTTACTGTCAGCGGCTAGCTATTTATTTGGCGTTTTTTATGATTCCGGCAGAGGGAGATGATATTTTTAAGTTTTTCTTTTCTGTAAAGATGTTTTAATTGTTTTTATATATACTTGCGGGCAACAATGTTAGTTGATGTCAAATGCAGAGGTTGAGAGGCTGTTTAGCCAGATGCATATTATGAAACACAGGAACAAGATGGAAAATCCCCATGTAAATGCAATTTTGACCCTATTCGAGCAAGACTGAGAAAACTTTAAAAATGTTGTTGCATTTATGTATTGTCCCAAGATGTACTTAAGGAAAGAGGTAACTTATATTATGCTTAATAATAGCAATAGTAATAATAATAATGCCGGTAATAATAATAATAATACTAATAGGCCTAATAATAATAATAATAATAATAATCATCATCATCATCATCATCATCATCATCATCTAAAAACAATATTTTATCACAAAAATATTTTCATAATAAACACGTCATGAGTATGATTTCTTCTGTTTAGGTACAATGGCTGCGTCCACATCTGTGTAGTAACGATTAGCGCGTCTGACCATAAAACCCGGGTCCTGGTTGAAGTTTTTTCTGGGGTTTTCCCCTCGACCCAATATGAGAAAATGCTGGGTAACTATCGGTGCTGAACCCCGGACTTTCATTTCATTTAAACGCTAAATAACATGTGATGTTGATACAGCGTCGTAAAATAACCCACTAAAAAACAATGGCTGCATGCAAGTCGGGTAATGAAGGAGAATCATCTCATGAGTTGCAGGACTGTACTTCATCCCTCCTGTACGAGGTTGAAGACGATTTTGCGTAGAACCTAGAGCAACGGTCGTCAACTCAGTGCACTTTCGGGCATCATCTCTTACCCGCAGGCCTCTTACAGCACCAGCATGCTTCGTTTCTGCTGGCGGGTATGCTCTCTACCTCTTCCTGCTACACGACGGGGGCAAATCACGTTGCTCCGCTTACCCTTTAACCATTTCAGCGAGTACTGATGACCACTAACCTAGAGCCTACAAAATAACACACACTTTCCATAACTTAGTCTATATTTATATAAAATTCTCCAGTTCCTAAAATTGTGTAGTTCGTATTTCAAATTTGGAAGTGAGGTTTTAAGAAAAATCTAGGGTTTTTTAACTACAATTTTGCGGTTTTTTAAGCTTGTACCAGATTGATACATTGCGACAATTAATGTAACTGAACCAGAGGTAAGTGTATAATTTAGAAGATCCAGGCGACTTAAAAGTTTTCCTAAATTTAATCTATGATAACAATGTAGACAGAGGATGAAAATCCCGCACTAAAAGATTTTCAAGACGAAGATGACAAAGCTGCGGATGATGAGCCAGGAGAAGGACGAATGGGTAATTCTGAAGTGAGTGGAAGTAATGAAGAACCTGATGTGAGAAAATGTAACTCGATGAGGAAGTCGAACCAACTATGAGAGAAAAAAATCCACTCCATCTGCAAAATAGCGTCTCTGAGTACTGTTTCACACGTCTCGGAAGGTAAGGCTAACTAAGACCATTTGCAAGAATTGTAAACGATATATCTGTGGCGATCATACAGCCGCAGTCTGTACAGAATGTTATCCTCGACTTCAAGAAAAAGAAGACTGCTTGAATGATGACTGATAATATAATGTAATAGACAGCATAAAACTATTATGTTTCATGTTTCTCTGAGTAGACTAGACTTTACTTTTGTGTTTATTATTTATTTAGTAGTTTGTATTCTTTTTATTATTTCTGAATATTTGTCTCAACTTTTAGAATAAAACTGGTACCAGTAATGAAAGTTATGTGGTAACTATCTTATTGTGCTATTTATTTACAGTATAGCTACTTGATATTTTAAAAATAAACAGTAAATAATAAATCAATGACAAAAAGAACATTGCAATCACTAAAATATGTATATGACACACTTTCTCAGAGTCCTTGTAACATTTTGATACATTGCGACCGATGACAGTACTCATGTTCATGTATGTTGACGTGAACTTTTCATATATGAAATAAATGATAATAATATATAAATTAATAAATATATTTATTACCAAGTGAAAATAAACACATTAACGTGTATAATAAAAATAAATGTCAATCGGCTATATACCACAAATTCTATAGCCATTATTTTAGGCCAAAGTAAAATGTATCAATATGATGCATTGCGACCGATTCGTATCATTATAATGTAGCGGACGACGAAGGGTTAAAACTTCCTTAAGGTAACCATTATTTTTCTTCTTCTTCTTCTTCTTCTTCTTCTTCTTCTTCTTCTTCTTAGCCTTCTTCTTTTTCTTGTTCTTCTTCACCATTGTGCACGTTCAGGCGTAGGGTCTTTTTGGTCTTTTTCTGTAGATCCCAAGATGTTCCCTATCTTTCCAACGCTCGTCGTCTAGGTCTTCCCAGGCCTCGGTGTTCTCGTGGTTGAATGTAAGATAAATATGGCAGACTATCTTTGTTCATCTTGTGGACATAGTCGCTCCAGTTTCTCTTGATGTTGAATGACATCATCCATTATATTTGAAGCATGTAGTATCCTGAATATGTTCACTTGACTGTCTGTCCAATCTGGTACATCCCAGTAATGGTCGTAAATTTTTCATTTGTGCAACACTAATTTGCTTCTAGGCTATATTTTTTGTTGAGTACCCAGACTTCACAGCTGTATTTGAGTCACAACATGGAAACGTAATTTTCTACTTGTTTCCACTTGCTCTCTAAAATGTATTTCTTTGCTTCATTTAATTGATTGTACAGTATTTATTAATTTGATGTCAATATCATTTCTGTGTTCGGAGATAAGTTGTCATGGTAATTGAACTCTGACACTTACCCTATGATTACTCCTTCAATTTCTACTTCTACCCTACTTAATTTTTTTTTCCAAAAATATCTCATACTTTTACTTGAGGCACTGGTGTACAGAAAGCAACATGTCCGTAAAATTTCAAAACGGAGATAACAGATGGCACGGATGCTTCATTTAATTCTGCGTCAATTACTGACATTACAATATCCGTTCCAAATGTAACATACTCCTCAGTAAATAGCGAAAGAAAAACGTGTGTTCATTCAAAACGCAACATGTTTGACATCTGTGACTATTCGCATCGTCACATGTCCGCAACAACCAATAGTAATCACAACAGAGCGTCTCAACATGCTGTGCGGTAAAGATAGAGTCAAACAACGAAGATACGTCTGACATTAATGAGGTCTATAATATGTATCAATTAGTTAGTTTCTAGTGATGGATTAGAACCCTACTACATTGCAAATTCATCCTGAAATACATTTTCCATGTTATGTACTGTTGTGTTCAAGATTACTGTACATCTATTTCTTACTGTAGTTGTTCAATTTTATTGTGTCATGACCAACACATTCATTCAAAATGCAATATGTCCAAACTATAAATGCAAACATATAAATATACTGAATATTTTATGTTCATTATATAGCCTATTCGTACAATTACTTTTTATACACCTTAAGAATATGAAGAGCAAATAAAACAGGTTACAAATTGTTGTACATAAGCTTTAACAGTTTTTTTCTCTTCCTGAAAATTCTGTTAACTAGGACATATTGCTTTTTGAACGCCAGCTGCTCGTTAAGGAGATTTTCTTATACTTTAAGCAATTTTATTCAAGTGGAATGCTGTTAATATTGTAAATAATCTTCTATTGTTACAAGCAGAATTGGATCGTCATTAATACAATAATGATTGCAATGTAGCTTTATTTGTGATTTATATTCCAATTTTTATTGACTTCTGTAATTTCTGTATTATTGGTTTAAATAAATATTAAAAATAATTGGGAATAAGCCATAACCTTATTTTATTGCTTAATTTGTGTTAAATTGGTCTGACGATTTGTTGTTTAAAAATTTTATTAAAATTCTGAAATTTTGATATAAACTACGGATGGTTTTTATTAATATTTCTCAGCGTATTAAAGATATAGGCCTACTATAGCACTCTATTACACTAATATGAAGCCATATAATATAATATATTATTATTATTATTATTATTATTATTATTATTATTATTATTATTATTATTATTATTATTATTGGTTACTTGAAGGAAAAACTGAATGAGGTAGAAACAAATAGTAAGAATAAAAACAGAGATTTATATAAGAGTATAAAGGAGTTTAAGAACGGATATCAGCCAAGGGTAAACGTGATCAAGGATGAGAATGGTGACTTGCTTGCAGACTCTCCATCAATCCTAAACAGATGGAAAAACTATTTTGCGCAACTACTAAATGTACATAGGCCAAATAGAAATGATCGGGACGAAATTCAAATACAAACTGCTGAGCCATTTATACCCGAACCCACGCTTTCAGAAGTCGAAATTGCGATAGAAAATCTGAAAAAGTACAAGTCTCCAGGTATCGATCAAATTCCAGCAGAATTAATACAAGAGGGTGGAAGTGCATTATATAGCGAAATTTATAAACTTGTACTTGCTATTTGGGAAAAGGAAATTGTACCAGAACAATGGAAGGAGTCCATAATTGTACCTATTTTTAAGAAGGGGGACAAAACCAACTGTGGTAACTTTCGAGGAATATCACTTTTGTTGACGTCGTACAAAATTTTGTCCAATATTCTTTTGAGAAGATTAACTCCGTACGTAGATAAAATTATTGGGGATCATCAGTGTGGTTTTAGGCGTAATAGATCGACTACTGATCAGATTTTTTGTATTCAACAGGTAATGGAGAAAAAATGGGAGTATAAGGGTACAGTACATCAGTTATTCATAGATTTCAAAAAGGCATATGACTCGGTTAAGAGGGAAATATTATATGATATTCTTATTGAATTTGGTATTCCCAAGAAACTAGTTCGATTAATTAAAATGTGTCTCAGTGAAACACACAGCAGAGTCCGTATAGTTCAGTTTCTATCTGATGCTTTTCCAATTCACTGCGGGCTAAAGCAGGGGAGATGCACTATCACCTTTACATTTTAACTTCGCTTTAGAATATGCCATTAGGAAAGTTCAGGATAACAGGCAGGGTTTGGAATTGAACGGGTTACATCAACTTCTTGTCTATGCGGATGACGTGAATATGTTAGGAAAAAATCCACAAACGATTAGGGAAAACACGGAAATTTTGCTTGAAGCAAGTAAAGCGATCGGTTTGGAAGTAAATCCCGAAAAGACTAAGTATATGATTATGTCTCGTGACCAGAATATTGCACGAAATGGAAATATAAAAATTGGAGATTTATCCTTCGAAGGGGTGGAAAAATTCAAATATCTTGGAGCAACAGTAACAAATATAAATGACACTCGGGAGAAAATTAAACGCAGAATAAATATGGGAAATGCGTGTTATTATTCGGTTGAGAAGATTTTATCATCTGCTGTCAAAAAATCTGAAAGTTAGAATTTATAAAACAGTTATATTACCAGTTGTTCTGTATGGTTGTGAAACTTGGACTCTCACTCTGAGAGAGGAACATAGGTTAAGGGTGTTTGAGAATAAGGTGCTTAGGAAAATATTTGGGGCTAAGAGGGATGAAGTTACAGGAGACTGGAGAAAGTTACACAACGCAGAACTGCACGTATTGTATTCTTCACCTGACATAATTAGGAACATTAAATCCAGACGTTTGAGATGGGCAGGGCATGTAGCACGTATGGGCGAATCCAGAAATGCATATAGAGTATTAGTTGGGAGACCGGAGGGAAAAAGACCTTTGGGGAGGCCGAGACGTAGATGGGAGGATAATATTAAACTGGATTTGAGGGAGGTGGGATACGATGATAGAGACTGGATTAATCTTGCACAGGTTAGGGACCGATGGCGGGCTTATGTGAGGGCGGCAATGAACTTTTGGGTTCCTTAAAAGCCATTTGTAAGTAAGTATTATTATTATTATTATTATTATTATTATTATTATTATTATTATTATTATTATTATTATACACGATCTTTTTGGTTTCTCACATGCTACAAGACTTCAAGCTGTAGTGTCTGGAATCTACGGAATAGTCTCTCATGTTTTCAGAACACTGAACCATCTGTGACAAAATGCATTAGAAGTTGTCATACAGAACGATTCTTACCCTTACAATGTTTGTAATTTCAACTGAGAAAACTCCCGCAATTTCGAAACTCGCCCTATGCTACAACCACACTATGCAGCCCCCCACCAAAGCCTGCTGCAGTAGGTCATGATCTAGGTTAGACTAGTGATTAATTCGCCACTGATAGCACGACTGTATCTATGTTCATTGGTCGATTTCAAACCGCAGTCGTTTGTTCATGGCCGCTTGTTGACACTTGGTTTGATTTATATCCATATGATTTATCTGCTTCTACTTTTATTCCTACAGATTTACAAATATCTAGCAAATCAGTCAACACAATCTGTCATGTCACTTCATGTATGCATGCTGACTGTGAACCACAGTATGGTATCTAGATATTAAATGCTTTCTTAATTTAGTTTCATATATATTATATATGCATAATTTTTAATTTTTGAATATCCTGTTTTCTTCTCAAATATTCTATTTCTTTTTTAAAATTAAATTGCGTTAGCCAATTGACACAAATATTTGTGTAAACAAAGAAAAAGGGACTCATGACATATTTAAAGGAATATTATAACACTTAGTTTAATTTGTACACATATAGGCTAATTCACCTACTTTCACTTCTATATCTTCTCAAATATTCTGTTTCTGTCTTTAAATTAAATTTAATGAGTCAATTGGAACAAATATGTCCTTACAAACAAAGAAGATATACGACATGTTGAACGGAAGATTATGAGGAAAATATAACATACGAAGGAAAAATTAACCCCATGACAGGTCAAATCGGAATAGAGTTTAAGGCTCCCAACTTTACAATTGGCATTTAATGGTAGTAGGGATGTCAGTCGTACGTACCTGCCGTCTTTACCCCCAAGGATAGGTATGCCCTGGTAGTCATTTATGTTAGAGGCTGAGTAGATCCAAGAACCATAATGCGGCTGGAAGGATTAGATCAATGGAAAAAACCATGGCGCCATCGGGAATCGAACCCGAGATCTTGCGGCTTGCAGCGTATCCATTATCCGCGACGCAACCACGCGCCTCCAAAACAGAAGAACTGGAACGATTATGAATTCAGAAAGAGCCGTATAAAATAAAAATGCCTCCATAGGGCGCTTGCAAATCCGAAAATGCACACAAAATTTGACATAATTCATTCAGAATTGTAAAAATTAAATACAATATAAAACTATAAAAATGCTGACAGTGTACAACATGCTGTATTCTGAAACTTATAGACCTATAAATATGTTTAGGAAGAACTGAGGAATAACTAAGATAATTTTAAGCTCTTTGTAAGTGCAGGGGGGACAAAATTATGCACGTACTTCCGTAGAAATTAAACATAGACACGTTATTTCATTTTAGTTCGGTCAATAAGGATACATAAAGATATACGAGTACACGGAATATTGGCAGATTCGACCCGCGCCGTGGCGTCGCGAGGCATCCTGCCTAGGACTCGCGTTACGGAATGCGCGCTGGTTCGAGTCCTCATGGGGAAAGAAATTTTCTCATGAAGTTTCGGCCAGTGTATGGGACCGGTGCCCACCCAGCATCGTAATGCACTTGGGGAGCTACGATAGGTAGCGAAATCCGGTTACGCAAACCAGCCATAACGGCTGGGGGGCTTATCGTGCTAACCACACGATACCTCCATTCTGGTTGGATGATCGTCCACCTCTGCTTCGGCATGTGGCCGTGAGGCCAGCAGCCAGCTGGTCGGTCTTGGCCCTTCGTGGGCTGTATCGCTACGGATTGTTATTATATTGGTAAATTCACTTTAGTGTCTGTAAATTTGTCGATGGTAGTAGGCCTATACTCAAGTATGTTATCTACCTTCACAATCCGTCGCCCTCGGCAGAGTTTAAACACGCAAACCTCGCATCCAACGGCTAGGATAGTATCCACTACATCACGGTGGCCAAATATATTTGTAAGAAATACATTTCAATTTATTACTTGATTAACAGTTTCAAATTTTGGCACATCTGGGTAATTGGGGTTCTCTTTCATACTTGTACTATAAGTCCTTCCGGAAGTTCTATTGTTTTGTTTTACATTTGTTGAGATCCTTTATTACATCATCTTCTAAAAGTGAGATCAACTCCATTGTGATCTTTGTAATTTGGAAGTTCATTCATATGTATGTATTATACTTTTTGCTGGTTGATTAGATGAGAAGACCTTACGGTCTTCTTTAATTAGTTATTTAACGATACTGCATCAACTACGAGGTTATTTAGCATCGTTTGAATTGATGACAGCGAGATGATATTTGACGAGATGAAGCAGAGGATTCGCCATAGATTACCTGACATTTGCCTTTCGGTTGGGAAAAACTTCGGAAAAAATCCAACCATGTAACCAGCCCAAGCAGGAATCGAATCCCGGTGGCTCCTCATGGTCTTAACTCTGCCAGATAAAATAAATTATTATTATTATTATTATTATTATTATTATTATTATTATTATTATTATTATTATTAGGTCTATTATTAACTATAATAAATAGAATGAAACACCAAATTATTGTTATTGCAGGCGAAATTGGCTAAGGATGGCTGAAGGTTGAGGCTCCCAACCGTACAGATAATAATGGCAGTAGGGATATCAATCCTACGTGTCCGCCGCCTTTACCTCCAAGGAAATGCCCTGGTACTCATTTCTGTTACAGCATAGTAAACCCCAGGGCCATAGTGCGGCAAGAAGGATTAGATAAATGGCGAAGATCCATGATCCCATCGGTAATCGAACCCGAGACTGAAATTCTTGAAGTATTTACGTCCTTCAATTTCAAAATAACCTTAATGTCTGTTGCTAAGATTTGTATTTCATATTTTTATACATTCCATGCTCCTTAAATTCTCTTTAAATTTCATATTAATAGGCAATCAACATCACTGCTACTTGTAAAATCCCTTTATGAGCTTTATTTTTCTGTAAGTTGGTATTAAGTTTCAGTATGGATTGAGGAAGGGTAGAACTTGTACAGACTGTATATTCACCATATCCCAATTGATTGAAAAGAGAAAAGAGTTTAATTTACCTACATTTTTTGCATTTATCGACTATGAAAAAGCATTCGATAGAGTTGACAGAAGCATTTTATGGAAAATATTAGAAAATAAAGGAATTCCATCCCACTTAATAAGAGTGATACAGTGTTTATTTCTAAATAACACAATACAATTGAAAACATCCCGTAATAATAAAATGGCAGAAATAAATCAAGGAGTCCGTCAAGGATGTCCTTTGTCACCGACACTTTTTAATTTATACATGGACGAAGTCATACGAATATGGCTGAATGAAATATCATTAGATTTTAAATTAAATGACATAAGTTGTAGTACAATTTTATTTGCTGATGATCAAGTGGTCATTAGCGAGAGTGAAAATGCTTTACAACAGGCAGTCTTCAAATTAGATCGAATTGCATCAAGTTTTAATATGAAAATATCGACCAATAAAACAAAAGCGATGGCATTTATTTGATCTAAACCAATAAGAGTGAAATTGGTTATAGAGAACAAAATAATAGAACAAGTAAACACTTTTACATACTTAGGTTGTTCAATAACATATGGCAAAAAATGTGAAATTGAGGAAAAATTAAATAAATTCAACTATTTCTGTGGAATAATACGTAGAACATTGGGGAAGAAAGTGAGAAAGGAAACATTAATCAAATATTACAAAGTAATGGCAATTCCGTCCCTTCTATACAGCTGCGAATCTTGGGTTCTAAAGAAAAACGAAGAAAGAAGAATTGAAGCAGGTGAAATGAAATTTCTTATATATGTTGCGGGTTATACACTATTGGACAAAAAAAGAAATGAAGATATTAGAAAATAATTAAAAATAGATAGTATAATTCAACTTATTAAAGAATATCAACATAATTGGAAAGAACATGTAAACAGAATGCCAACAAGTATAACGAGAGTAGCCATGAATTACAATCCATTAGGAAGGAGATCATTAGGAAGACCAGTAAAACGTTGGCGAGATCTATTTTAATGGAGACGGAACAGGCCGAAAGGTCTAAACCTTGAAGAAGATGATGAGATGATGATGATTATTATTATTATTATTATGTTTATTATTATTGTTACTACTACTACTACCACTATTATTATTATTATTATTATTATTATTATTATTATTATTATTATTATTATTGAGTCATATTTAATTACCCTGAATTTACACATGCTTTGTTAAAATGTATCTGGATTCCTTCACCATCAGTCTGTTGATGCTAAAAGATTTTTTCCAAGTATAATTTAATAATATTTTTAGTGATCGTAGAATAAGAATGGAAGAAAAAGCTATTGTGACTTATGGTATACTTTCATTCTGCAAATAAAAAAATAGCGAGTCCTACATAATGCAAAATATGAAATAATATTTTGGCAGTATTGTAAATTTATCTTTGATTTTAATATATTCAATAAATTAATACAAAAATCTAACTTTTTATCTGACTCTTTTGATCGCTAATACATTTAAAGTAATACAGTGTTATTTTAAACGTAAACAATTCCTTTCAAAACTACACGAAATTGTTACGATAATGTTTAAATTAATCGCGATAAAACGCAAAATATGTTATTTTCATTACGATCAAAATGAATACGAATTTCTGTGATCTCTAATTATGGTAATTATTATTATTTTATATAACGCGGAAGGATTCTTACTGAATTTCCGAACAGATGCAGCTCTATAAACCAAATGAGAAAAGAAACGTGGTCGACTAGGCAAATGCTGAGAGTCCTTATATTTTGAAGATATATTTGAGTCGAAACAGGTCGACGGCCTAATACATGTAGTTGATGATTATGATGATGATAAAATTATTGATTAACCAGCAACAATACCTTTGACGGCAGCTAATTAGGTTTATCCGCCCTGTGGACAATGTAATTACGTCATTTAATGGCACAGACAGGCTTTAGGAATGCGGCAGTTGCTTGATAAATTCTAAGCATTGCTTTGTAATCCTCACCTTTGTCCTGAAGTTCCAGTCTTTGGCTTGCTCATATCTGGAGATGTGGTGGTCTGAGTTGCCTCGACTGAATCCAAAGTTGTACTCGTTCTTCCCAGGAACATTTAAATATTGGAAGTAAGTCCCGGGGAGAGAGTGAGAGGAACCCCCTGGGAAAGGCGCCGTAATTGTTCTCACGAATACCAGTAGCAACTGCAAAACAAGAAAAGGAGAAACACATGAAGGCAACTGTGATGATGCGCAGATAGCTACACTTTATTGGCTATTAAATCTTGTTGCAGTTTAGCGTTGAAATTTACGTTATCTAATAAACTGTCCTGTGAAACTTATAAAGCTCTTTCCAGTACTCTTCCTCTGTAAAATATTTACAGGACAAATGGTTTGTAAGAACACATTAAACTTTAAATACACTATAGTAGATTCTTAGGCAGATCCTTATCCAAACGGCCAGATCGTTGGTTTCACAAGCTACAGACACAATCTTGAAACCTTGCGAGTTCAATTGGAATAATTTCTGACAATTATCTCCTTCGTTAAACTATCCATTGCAGCCTGCATTTGAAGTATTAATGGATATTCACGATTAAAATACGTCGGATCTTCGAAATGAAGGAAACTGTGTGTCACAAGTCAAAAAGTAGATATACACAAACAAGATAAAAAATAAGCTTTCCGTACAACAAATACACTGAGAATTCTTAAATCAGTTGCGTCGAAAAGTAAAGCAGTCATAAAAGTCACGTAAACATATTTAAAAAGCTGTTATTTCTTGTTATTACGTAAAAAATGTTATTTTGCAAAAATTCTATTACGAAAATTTCCATAGCTACTAAATTAGACGACTTTAGAATTAAACAAGTCAGCTGCGAAACCCGTACATATTAATAAAGAGAAGAACGACTCATTTTGTCCAAATAAATATCTGAATAGGCATACTGTGTTGAAGTAACTTATAGCAGATTTAATGCAAATATTTCCTGTTAGGTAAATAATGCTGACACATCACAGCAGACGAACGACTGTAGGTCGTCTGCATAGACATACAAAACTTACTTACTTTTTTATGGCTTTTAAGGAACTCAAAGGTTCATTGCCGCCCTCACATAAGGCCGCCATCGGTCCCCGTCCTGTGCAAGATTAATCCAGTTCCTACCATCATATCCCACTTACCTCAAATCCATTTTAATATTATCCTCCCATCTACGTCTCGGCCTCCCCAAAGATCTTATTCCCTCCGGTCTCCCAACCAACGCTCTATATGCATTTCTGTATTCGCTCATACATGCTACATGCTCTGCCCATCTCAAACATCTGGATTTAATTTTCCTAATTCTAGAGGTGAAGAATAAACTGCATTCAGCTCTGCGTTGTGTAACTATCTCCATTCTCCTGTAACTTTATCCCTCTTAGTCCCAAATATTTTCTTAAGCTAAGGCACCATCGTTATCGGTCCAATAATAATAATAATAATAATAATAATAATAATAATAATAATAATAATAATAATAATAATAATAATAATAATAATAATCATCATTCCAATAATTAATCCCTATTATTATTATTATTATTATTATTATTATTATTATTATTATTATTAACTTTTTCTTAGTGTCTTGTATGTCAAAGAATACTCTAAGGCCTTGACCACAATCTGTTCTGTTAATAATAATAATAATAATAATAATAATAATAATAATAATAATAATAATAATAATAATAATAATAATAATAGTTTTACCGGCCATTTTTACGTTTTCCACTATTTTCTTCACGCCCACACGCCTCTCTTGTCTTTTTGCAGAGGACAGTGTCTTCTGTAATTTAGTATGAATGAATGAATGAATGAAATAGCCTTTGGATTTCCCGTGAAGGGCTATGGCCTCCTAAAAGGGGAGCTCTTTAGAGATCATGCGGTGAGCTAATCCGCATGACGGTAGATTCTGTTCTATATAAGTTTTGTTCGTCGTTTGTGTGTGTACACTTGCACTCTCACTCGATACTGGCAAACTGTAGCGATCTCCATTCTTCTCGGTTCTTGGCTGTTCTGGACCACAGGGGTCCAGCTAGGCTCTGTAATTTAGTAAGCTATTTGCTATTCCGTCACAGATATGTCTAATGTGTTTATAGGATGGGGTAGGAACAGTGTAATTGCATTTGCTTGGAGAAACTTTGAAAGGCACCAGAAACCAAAATCAAGATAGCAGGCCCTTGTACCGAACCCCGGACCTCCCGAATACAAGACATTCGTGCTAAGGCACCATCGTTATCAGTATAATAATATTAATAATAATAATTATGATAATAATAATAATTCCTATTATTATTATTATTATTATTATTATTATTATTATTATTATTATTATTACGTTATTATTAACAGGCAGATTGTGTTCAAGACCTTGAAGTATTCTTTGACAATAAAATTTATTTTCATAAGCGTGTGAATTACATAAATATATGTATCTATATATATTACACATATAATCCTTCAATTACAATTTTGGGTCTAACAGGTCAATAATTGTTTCTTTCTCTAGGCGTGATTCACTTTTAATACCTCACTTTGTATCTGTGAGATCGAAACTTGAACATACACCTCTAGTCTGGAATTCTATTACAGCAACTGACTCAGCTAAATTTTGAACTATCCAATGAACATTTGTATCGTTATATTCGTATAGAATTCTGTCCAATGACTTCAAGAATAGTGACGGAAAAATTTGTGGTTATTCACGTGTCTCAGTTTATATTCCAGACGCTAAGATCTTGATTGCCTTTTTTTTATTCACTGTCCTTGAAGATGGTACAACTTGTGCTGTACGAGTACAGTACAATAATATTTGTATTTGACCAGTTCTATCTGTATACAGTAAATAAAACCAATCATCGTGAAGTGGAATTGACTGGAGTGTCGGCAACTTCTTCAACGTACGTGACTGGCAGGTCTGCCAGTGTAACTATTGCAGGCGTCTGTCTCTTTCAGCCACGTTGTTTACCAGAGATCTAATGACAGTGGAGTCGACGTCAATGTGAATATTGTATTTTGTTTTTAATTAAAGTGAGTTATTTCGGTAGAAAATATTATAAAACTTTTAACATAATTTCAGATTTTTTATCTTTCCTGAACAAATATCACTTAAAAAATGTCACGTGACTCGAGAATGTAATTTCTTTATTCTGACGTTACAGCATACTTAAACGTCATTAATCCGATTCAGAAGGGATGACACTTCTCTGTGCATCGTATCTATATTCCTACTAGTCGCTTGTTCATGAATCGTTGTAGACCTTTACTAGAACGTGCACACATGCACACATGTACACACGCACGCACACACGCACGCACGTGCGCGCACACATACACACACACGAGAGCTACAAAATGGCGCTTACAACTGGTTTAGATTCGACCGGTCGGAGCTACAACCGGCTAGTTTGAACATCAACCGAATATTCGATTGTCTGGCGATTACGCCTGATGTATTGCAGACTAGACAGAACACCAGGCGCACTTAATCAATACGAAACTGACATTTTTCGAGTACAAAACCGGAGTAACAATTGAAGGAAATTTACGTTGTCTTATTAAAGAAAAGTGTTTGCAGGTACTCCTACAGTTGATTCGACAGCATATATTTTCTTTATTTTCTTGAACTTGCAGTAACTTCATAAGTATCGTTTATATTTTGAACTTTTAGTGTTTTACTAATAAAAGTTGCTTATAGATGTGTTAAACAATGGTATAGTTTTACACAGAACAAGACGTGCACAAGCCATGTATATTTTTCTTACCAATAAACCTACATAGCTGATGTTTCACTATACCAGTGTTAAACAGTATATGCCATAACTTCGTAATCATTTTATTACGTCGTAACTCTTTCTCTCACATATCGACTGAATCTCGTTCGATTTGTATAACTCGATAACCGATATTGCATAAGTGTTTACTGTTTATGTAAGATCGCGGATAGTTTAAAGCACAAATCTCACATAGAAAGAAATGGAAAAGGGGAAGAAAATACGATCTCCAAATTGGGACAATAGAGAAAAATTAAGTACCCTATACAATACTTTATTACGCCATTGTGTATATTAATAAAAGCCTTTCATAATAGGTAGGCATTATATTAATAATCCATGAGAATACTCAGCTAATATTTTATAGTACCATAAAACGTTTGTTTTGATTATAAGTAGGACGAGATATAGCCTATGCGGTATTTATTCTGACTAAAAGGACAAAAAGGAGATATTGTACATTTTTGTTCAATCAACTGTCCGAAGACAAGTCTCAACCTCACAAGTGATACCAAGAAGGCACCTCTTATAAGGCAACTAGGTCAGGAGATAATGGGGTAGGGTGGTCAGTTCCTTTTCCCCTCCATTGCATACATCGCCGACTAGCTACATATTACACTAGTCGAACTTCAGATATAAATGTCTAAATAATGGTTACTGAAAGGGACAAGTTTTCTCTCATTAATTTATTGCAAATAGAAAGTTTGTTTCCTTTATACTGAAGAAAACAACATTTAGCCACTATAATGTTCAACTCCTTAATTTAGTTATAAGCACTTAGATTTCCACTCGCGCCAGAGTCCTGCTTTCTTATATTAATGAAAACTTGACACCAATTTGCGTCTTCTTTGGTGTACTTTTCGCAGAGGATTAAAAAAACTGTTGATTCAAATCTGTGATCATTATTTTTAATTATTCAATTTAGAGGTAACTGCATTTAGTAACGAAAGTCAAGCGTGCTTTAATCCATTCTCTATCCCAACAGGACAGGTAAGGATATATTAAAAAAAAAAGGCATGGCCCATTCATTTTCTCGAATTCGGACACAAAATATATAATATAATAACCGTATTCATGGATCTAGGCATACTTAAAATTATGTCAATACTTATTGTTTTTCCCATGTGCGAATAATTCGACGTGATATTAAAATTTGTAGTTTAGAACTTATAGATCCACCTGCTTCAAATCTTCTTTTACAATAACAGCAACAGTTCATCATATTGCTTGGCGAATCTACATTTTCCTTTACAATTTTCATTGTTAAATTGAAATGGATAAAAACGAGTTTTTTACTGCTTTATTTTTCTATCGCCACAATTATTTATAACCTACCACCAATGACTTCAGTGTCCTCTGTACTTATTAAATAATCATATAAACCTTCCATTTCGGTTGTATAACTTTCTTTACAGGAGATATTTAGCTCAGTTTTCGAAAAAAAAAAAAAAATGTCAGGAAACAAACGATCAGCTGTACGGAGTTGACCAGGTTGTCCTTCTGTGCAAGGCTTTTACTAGGGTGACAGATTGTGTAACGATTATCATGTGTAATTGTACAACTCTTATATATATATATATAGAATAGCTTATAGACTGTTTATTAGTTACGTTTTACGTTCCAATGGTGTATAAGTCCTGTATAACCTTTATACTATACATAGTTTATTAGTAAAATGAAAATGTATAGGGTAAACATTGGTAATTTCGTGGCAGTGGTTATTTCGTGATACTTTACTTTGCTCTTTTGTGAACTAACCAATGGTGTTACGAGATCCAAATTTCCGCCTAGGGATTGCATATGTTGTCCAGTTTCCAGAAACATACAGCTAAGCTTTGTGTGACTATTATAGTTGCTTCAGTGAGCTTTTATGTTTGGACAGAGCAAGTTTGCGTCGACTTCTCAGGCATACAAATTTTGTGGATGTTTGTAATTACATTACAGGCTTATTACTAAAGGTAAGCATATGATATTTGATACAAAGATTTATTGTATCTTCATGAAATTTTAGGAAATGTTTTTGGAATTTTAGATACATCTGTAGTCGCCATATAGGCTTAGCTTTACTGATAGACATCTTAGCTGTTTGAGGCGAAATTTTGTTGAGCATTAAGTGTTACAATTTTTAAAATAGTATAAAATGTATTACAATAGGAATAAAATTTTAGAAATCTGAAGACAAGATGTGATAACAAAAAAGGAAACGGAGACGCAATGGGTTCAGTGTGGCTTGTTTGATTTGTTATCATGCTAAGTGTCAATGATAAGTGCTAGTTGACTTGCAAGAATTGTGACAGAAGATGGAACATGGCTCCACCATTTTGGACCGGAGACAGAGGCAGACAATGGAGTGGCATCATGCAAATTCACCAAAGAAATATAAATTCAAAACTACACCTTCGGCAGGAAACGTTATGGCTGCTGTGTTTTTCGATTCAGAAGGACTCTTGCCTGTGGGCATCATGCCACACGGAACCACCATTAATTCTGACGGGTATGTTGCAACTCTCAAGAAACTTCAAGTTCGACTGAGTCGTGTTCGACGACATCGGGAGAAGCAGGATGTTCTGCTATTGCACGACAACGCACAGCCATATGTCAGTCACAAGACCACAGACCAGATCAGAAAATTCGGATAGACAACACTGAAACACTGCCTTACAGTCCTGAACTGGCATCGTGCGATTACCATCTCTTTGGTAAACTGAAGGATCCCTTCGCGGAACGAGGTTAGAAGATGACTCCCTTGTGCACGCTGCTAAAGAGTGGCTCAGACGTGATGGTCCAGACTTTTACCGTGCTGGTCTACAGGCCTTCGTTCCTAGGTTACGTAAGGCAGTTGAAAGGGACAGGGATTATGTGGAAAAGTGACATTTTGTTCCTTAAGGATGCATCTAGATTCTGTGAAAATAGCAAAGCTGTAGGATAAAAATATAATTTTTAAACAAACGTTATGCATTACTCTTGGAGTTACCCTAGTAATATAGGCTATAGTAAAGTCTGTAATAAAAGTGTTCACCCTTTCAGGGCAAAGAAGATCCCTTTTCAATTTCAATTTTTACTTTGATTTCATTCTTATTATGTGTTGATATGTATTTCTATGTTTTGTTGCTATGAATATTAGACGGAATTACTATGTATGAAGTCTTGTAACAATAAATGAGAATTTCATTTGTCTTTAATGAATTTTTCCACAATTCTTCTACCTCTCACGAAATTATCAATGCAATATCACGAAATTACCAAGGTTATCACGAAATAACCATCCTTTCAGCTTAAGTTATAAAAGTGGTTTTTGGCACATATTCCATATTCTATGTCTCCAGATTTTTACAGCAAGTTATCGTCTTTTAGATGAAAAAGTCGGAATAAGGATATATTTACACATTTGCATTTTAAATTAGTTTTCATGAAATTATCACGAAATTACCAATGTTTACCCTACCTAAAAAGAAGTTGTTATCCATATAGCCTATAATGCTTTTTAACTACTGTAAGTACACATGCATTATTATTTCATTAAGAAGGCAGTTTCTTCTCAGCCAGTAAACCAACCAATTTCTTTTTTCTCTTCCCGATCAATTTCACAATAATTCTTTCTTCACCCACTCTTTCCAACACAGCTTCAGTTCTTATTCTGTCTGTCCATTTCACAAGCTCCATCCATCTCCATATCCACATTTCAAATGCTTCTAGTCGCTTCTCTTTACTTCGTAGTAATGTCCGTGTTTCTGCTCTCTACAATGCTACCCTCCACACAAACCACTCCATTAGTCTCTTCCTTAGTTCTTTTTCCAGAGGTCCGCAGAAGATCCTACTTTTTCTATTAAAATCTTCCTTTGTCATTGCTATCCTCCTTTTGACCTCCTGGCAGCAGCTCATGTTTCTGCTTATAGTACACCCCAAGTATTTGAAGCTGTTCACTTGCTCTAATGCCTCATTTGGTATTCGCAAGTTTCCTTCATCATTTTTCTTCCGACAACCATGATCTTCATCTTGTTAGCATTTATCTTCATCCCATACTGTTCATAGTTATCATTTAGCTCCATTAGCATATCCCTCAGTGTCGTCTCTTCTCCTGCTAACAATGCCATATAATAAGCAAAGCTTATGCACTTTATTCGGCATTCTTGTCGTACTCCTCTTCCTTCTGACATTTCTTCTCCTGTCCTGACTTTTACTCGTTGTTTCATATGAAGGTTACTGTCAAACCCTTTACTACTCCTAGTCAAATGTTTAATACGAGAAAATTTTATGTGCGATATATTGTGAAAATGTGAAATAATATTCGTTCTTTACCACTTTTCTACTTAACAGTGCACGTTCCACTTTCACGATTAACTAGGACACATTCTACAAGAGAATGATCATAGTTTACACAATATTAGAAGAATTATAACGATAGAGAAAAATTTAACACAAATTGAAGATTAATTACTGAGACGTCAATAACACAAATATAAATGTGGTGTTCCACAGCAAAAGGGACCTTAACTTTCCGGAGTAAATTTTTCAGGGCGACTAATTTTCGACAGGAAAAATGCAATTTTCACATGTTCTGTTTTTAACAGCAAAGGATATCTACATCTTTTCTGAACAACTAGAAGTATAGTTTAAAAATAAACTAACAAATACTATAAAAAGAATTTTTATGAGAACATAGAGAGTTTTTATATAAAAATAATTCAATATGTATCTTTGTTCTGGCAATAAAGTATTATTATTATTATTATTATTATTATTATTATTATTATTATTTGAAAAATGGACTTTATTTTCATGATCCAGTCAGCAATCCTTTGTGATTGTGAATTATATCAGCCTTATTTCTCTTCCTTAACTTGTTATTAATAATTTACATTATATTCGGTCCAGTTCAATTGATTTATTAATTTAGATTCATTTTATAAAGTTCCTAATTTTCTTGATCTATTAGGTTCTCAATTTCAGTTTTCTGATTCATAATCTCCTGGATATTTACCGTTTTTTACAATCACAGTAAATGTAATTCTTGCTGTATTATTTATAGAACCAATACTAGTATCATTATTGTTTGGTTAAATTTCATTTATCACTTTCATCGTCATTATTATGTTTTATAGTGAAATACAAAATTAAACTACTAAAATGAGATTGCTTCATATGATTATTCTCTATGTTTCATTGTGCTATTATTTCAGGAAGTAGTGTGTTCGGATTTTCCTACGTAGCTTCTTAAGGATTTTCTCTACACAAATTTAACCATTACAGCTGAATTCAGCGTTAAATTCTGAATAAGTCGATTCCTTTTAATTTTATTTTATTAAAATTAGGTGAAGGTAAGCAAGTTGAATATTAGTACATTATAACCTCTACTTAATCCAAACACGTGATTTTATATCTGTATATTCAAAGTTCAGTAGCTTTTTATTGGTTTAAGTTAGATTTTTCTGAAGACCATTATAGATTTAGCATGAAATTCTCTTTGAGAATATCTCAAAATAAAAAGTGAATTAATATGTTCTTCATCCAAAAGGTCCCTTTTCCTGTGAAATATAAAAATATAGTTACAAAATGCCTGAAAATGCCAGTACTTAAACAGATAAATAAGTAACTTAAGCAAAGAATTTAAGTAAATTTATAATCTATAACTAATATAACTTGATAATGAAAGGAAAAAAATACGAAGTTATAATATCTTCGGAATTAGCAGAGCTCGTATTCGGAGATACAGTAGAAAGAAAAATCTGTAAAACAGACTGCCGTGTCAAAAAGAACAAGAAGAAAGAAATATTGTTTTACGATTTAAGAGTTAGAAGCATAATATTTCTGTTCGATTTGTCCGAAAGATGAATTTTATTTTTCTCTTTAATTGATATTGTCATTACCAAATTGAGCGAATTTTATATGATTTTGTTGTAATGTCTTGGGCCTAAATTTGCATTAGGTTTTATTCCTCTAGTGGTTTTACACCTTGGTTCTTTTAATGCTACTGTATCATTCCATCAAGTACAATAATTGTAAGAATTTTTAAGATTTTCCTGATTTTTATGAAAATAAGTTATTAACAAATTTTGTAATCGGTTTATTTAGAATATGACCTCTGTAAAAATCAAATTGATTGGATGAAGCAAGAATTTATTCAAACAAATTTTTATAATTCGTTTCTGAAGCAATATTAGTGAATTAAGAGTAGTTTCCGAAATTACTTCCCATCCTAATATATCATATTGTAACACTGGTTGAACCAGAGCAAGGTATATTGGACGTAAAACAATAGCTAGTATAAAAGAACGAATTATCACGAACGAAGTTTAAAAAGAGAAGATGCCGGTGGTTGTAGTTTGGGTTTTGGTAGTTTAGTCCATCATTTTTTACAAAATGAAGTTACCATAAATTAATCTATCCTTGGTATGTTATGGCATTAAGCTTCTTGAATACTTCATCAACATCGCCTTGATTTTGGATACGATCTGAATGCAACCAACAATATAATCCGATAGCAATCGACTAGAACATAGAATCTAGTTGTCTGTGCTTCTTCCTTGTACAAAGAAGACCGAATGCTAGCACCAGTAGTCTCGAATGTGCTTATTATGCTATCCTATTCATTTATTTAGGGATGTTTGTTGAAGTCGAACTGCTGATTTCTTCGTATATATCGTGACTGAGATATGTAAGCTTAAGGTCATTGTGAAGTCCCACTAAAGTGCCCTTTCAACCCTCCAAAGCATAACAATTCTTCTCAGACTAACGTCATTTGTATTCCAGTCACAAAGCTACACCACGCTGCACCGTTTTAAATTAATACTATTAAGGTACCTGAGGATAATATAGCCACCTTAAATTGAATTAATTTGTTCATGATTATTGTATTCCCTAAATAAAAAGTTCGTATGTTTGCATGAACTTCGATTCTTCATGCGTACATAGAAAAATAAGGTAAGACTTTTCTTTAAACCAGAGTACTTTGTTTTTTAACATTTTGAAAAATCTTACATTGTGCAGGGTCCATATGAAGACAATATGGTCAGAAGGAAGAAAATTCATTATTTTGGAAAGAAACAATTTATTGGTATTTAATCAAGTTTGGATTAAAATAATGTTTCTTGACTTCAAAGTTATATTCCCACAAAAAATTTGTGACTAGGCCTATAAAACATTGCAATTTGAAAAAAAAAAATGACAAAGTTAACACACACAAAAATTAAATATACGTATATATTAATGGGTATTTGTGTGACAAATAAATAAGTCTATTTTGAGTCCAACACATTCCTCATGCAAGTACGTACATACCACAAATTGCACGTAGTCGCATATCCATGTGGCCGTATTACCCGTAGCCAGCACCTCTCGAAAAATCAGCTGTTTTTCAGTTCTATGTGGATGCATTTTAAACAAGCATTAGATGACTGTAACGAGCATTAAACAAGTTATAAACTATTTTTTAAAAACTATAATTACCAATTGCTTGAAAGGAAATACAAGACAAACTTAACAACTGAAATATTATAACACCGTCTTAATCCGTTACCACAAATCAAATAAAGAAGGACTGTGAAAGCAGTTTTGCTATTATCTACTAATTTCGCTGATTATGTACACTTCCTAACACGTGGTTCGACATACTGGCACTAACATTTGGTTATTATATCAATTAGCTATATAACAGTAATGTGGCCATATTATCTGCATTGGCCATATTTGCATCACATACCTTATAATGATGAATACTGAAATGGAGAATTGACGGTAAAACGTTGGAGGGAAACGGAAGAACCCTGAGGCCTTGGTTTTGTCCACTACAAATACGAATCCACCATCATCGAGATCCAAACCTGGGTCTACAGTCATCGTAAGCCAGTGTTCTGTCAACTAATATATAAAGGTAGCTAGCTGTGTTTGAATGAAATTAGACATTTTCCATGTGTGTTCAACTTGTTTTCAGTTAACCTCATGGTATGTAAACTCATTAAAGTACATTATTACCTGGAAAACACAGCACTGTAGGTATTTTAGTTGTTATTAAAAAAATAAAGTGTGTGCTCTCCATTGTTGGCATAATTTGCAGTTACATGAACTATGGAGAGATTGTGAAATACCTTCTGTTGTGGTTCAAGTGGCTCTGTCTGGTTGCAAATCTAACAGACACGAGTTTACTTCCTGGATTTATCTGCCTCTTACAGAAACTAAGTGCAATCTTGTCTTCTGTTTGGCACATATTTGGTCATTCTTTGAATAAGGTAGTATTTATTGTCACTGTCTAGTAAAAATTACAGAAAAAATATAATGTTGACATTTTAAAATAATTATTAAATTACGTCACTAAGAAACGAGGGATTATGGAAAATGTTACTGAATATGTCTTAATATTTAGTATATTTAGGCTATCCAAACAGTAATAATGTCCCCTCCGTGGACTGTCCCTACACTCGATTTGTAAGAATCTGGGCATTGTTGTTTGTCAAATTTTCTTAAAAAAATTCACTGGCTCAGCGAATAATAATGATATAAAGTATAAAAAACCGTATCCAAGAAAGATTTCGGCCTTTAAAAAATTGAACAGAGTTATTGAATTTAAAAGTTTGTCCTTAGGAAACAATCTCCCTCCATGGACAATTATAAAAGTGTGGTAAAATGTTTCATAGAGTGCAGCAGCTCTCAGTGTGTGCCTTTGGAATTAATGAGAAAGGAAGCCATATTGTTTAACAGTCAAAACTTATCCTCACCAGTGTATATTGTGTTGTGGATGTTAAATATCAATAAATTATCATTTTGAGTTTCGTAAAGTTCTTCCCGTATACCCAGTGTTCACAATAATTAAGGTAGGAACTACTCATTAAATGTTTTATTCTAATTCTGCGCGTGTAATAGGATGTAATTCAAATTTATGAGAACTATCTATGTTGTAACCTCAAAACTGAAGCAATGAAAACATGAAATGCGTAATTTTGTCTGCTGCGTGGACTAAGCTGGTGCACGGAGATTAATACTGTACACAGAGGGTAAACAAATTTGAAATTAATTTAAATTTGTTCTTAGAATTATGTAATAGCCTAAATATTTTGTCTATAGTTTTTGTTTTTCTTGGTTTTTAGAGAACAATGACACTAACAAAAAAGAGAAAGCCTAAGCAGTCGGATGCTCAAATTCAGAAGAGAAGAGAACAGAAAACAGTATGAAACGATCTAGGCAGAAGGTACGTGAAAACCTTATCCTTTATGAAGAGGCTAAAAAAAAAGATAGAGAATTCCATAATCAAAGAAAGACTTCTGGAAAGATAACGACTGTTGACAAAATGAACGACCGTGAAAAGAGAGCAGTAAGGGAAGTTTGGAAGGAGAAGGCAAAAGAAGAAAAGAGAACAGTAGAATGTGGAACAGTACACAGACGAAAATACACCACCAGGTACGCCTTCCTTAGAAAGGACTAACAGTGAAGAGACACTAGAAAGAAGTGTGACTGAGAGAGAGAAGAGAATGGTCAGAAGAAACAGATACAAGCTACAGCAAAAGATAAAGGAATTGGAGATAAGTAGAGGAACTAACGTAGCACTAGAAAAATATAAAAAGATTGAGTCGGTTAAAGAAAAGTAAGCAAGTCCTACAGGAAATCCCAAGAAGGAAAGCTCGCCGACTGCTGCATAGTCAAGATAGAAAAAGTGAACATCTAGCTTACAGACAATTGTTTGCAGAAGTTATTGGTAATCAAATACAGGAGAATTTTAATGAACATAAATCACGGAAAGTTAAGAGGACTACAGTTAAACTTCCGAATGAAAAATAGTTAAGAAATATCGTTACTTAAACTATTTTCGCACACACATCACAGAAAATGTTTCTAAGTGACATAATTCGTGGTACAGTTTTATAAGAGAACTTATGTTGGATATATCGTATCATTTTTAAAAGCTATAAATTTATAAAGTATTGTTATTGCAATTATTCTTTAGAACTTCTTATTGCAATAATTATACTTTGCTTTATGTACTATTGATTATATTCCGTTTCCATAATTAATGTGATGACAGTAATTTTGTCGAATTTACTACTTCTTAACTATTTCTGGGTTTCTTCCTCCATCTACAGAAACATTTCCCCTTAACATTATTTAAAACAGATCTCCATGACTGCATAACTGCAACAGCAGTGAAGACAGACACCTTCCGTTGACACACACACGTCTCCGAGGATAACTGAAAACATAAAATGCCTAATATTTAAGTAACAAAATTTCAAAAAACTTGATCAGTTACCTAGAGGTGTCAAGTTATATTAATAAAGACGTCTGACCAGTCAGCTTAACATTGTTGTACATTTATCATAAATCTCATTTTGTTCTTCAATTTTGTACTTTATTCAGACAATGACCCCTTTAAGAGATGATCATGCCGTAACTATAGCTCAAGCGCTAGCGTGCTAGTTTTCTATCCAGGAAGCTCAAGTTTGATCCCTGCCTACGTCGTGATGTGATGAATTTGTGGCAGACAAAACAGACGTATCTGAGAGTTTTCTCGGGGTACTTCCATTCCCTCTACCATTTCACGAACGTACTTCACTTTCCATTATTTCATCTATCAGCCGCAATAGTTAAAAATAAGCTGCGGTGTAGTACGGATTTCCGATGCTGATATTGGAAGTGCTTGAGCTTCAGGCCAAAGTTTTATAAAGTTATTCGTACGAGGATGGGACTGGCTCTATCAGGACTGAAGCAGCATCGAAATCACGAATACCATCGGAATTGGAAAATCATCACATATATAGGATACGCATTAAGCGAAGTATAGGTCTTAAGTTCATGGATCCAGTCCGGAACCGATCCTGGAAAAGCCAAGCCAAGAGATGAACTTCCTTCTTAATTCACGCTATAAGTGATTACTTGTGTTGGTCCTTTCAAAAGTGAGGATATTGGAGATTAAAATTTGGAAACAGTTGATGGTGGTTATGATTAGGCCTGTAATTATAATCATGATGTATGTATGTATGTATGTATGTATGTATGTATGTATGTATGTATGTATGTATGTATGTATGTATGTATGTATTCACACTACAAATGGGTAAATACCCGGTGGCTGTGGTAACTAATTACATCCAATAATGACATTAATAATAAACTCAATGAATAGTAAATTAATAAATCTAATACTAATAATAATAATTATTATAATAAATAATAACAATAATATAATAAAATTAACAAGGAGCATCCTAAATTAAATGAAGCATGATCACTTAAAATAATATTTAAAGTAAATCTAATTTCTATCTTAACCCTAAGTTCGAACTAAAACCCACGAGTATGATATGTTCATACATGCACAAGTACCTTTCAGCACTACACTCATGTATGTATGTATTTATTAACACTACAATTGGGTATACACCCGGTGGAAGTTATATATAATATACAATAATTACAATTACAGAAATAAAATAAAATAAACGTAAATGCAATAAACCTAGGACTATAAATAAAAACTATTCTATAATAACGCCTACGATAAGCAAAAGTAAATCTAACTTATAAGTACTTCTATTTCACCCAACTATTACCAATTTAAATAATTACATATCACCTTAATTAATTACATACCAACTTAATTACATATCATCTTAATTAATTACATATCACCCTAATTTATTTACATATCAACTAAATTATATATCATCTTAATTAATTACATATCAACTTAATTAATTATATATTAACTCAATTAGTTACATGACACAACTTAAGCCTTTCTTACCTATAGATACCATATGGCAATAATTAACTTTATAGCATTTATATACTTGTGTGTTACATATGAAGGTAAATTTTGCTGGATAACTTCTATTTCAATACATTTTCATCAATATAGTTTTGTTTCAAATGTTGCCACTCCCGTAACTTGGTCACTGAATTGGTCCTAATACAGCTATTTGTTTCAACATGGATTGCTTGTAAATTTAATTTGGGTTAGAAAGGGTTAAATAATTATACTGCACCTCCAATTACATTTTCAGTCTAATCTTCTCAACCTTTCCCTAAATGTATTGATTTTAAGAGGACCACCCTGAAAGAATGCCGCAGGTAAGCTGTTCCAGTCTACTATTGTGCGGTTAACAAAGGAAAATTTTGCTACGTCCGTTCTTTGTTTTCTGCATTTAAACTTCCTAATATGATCAGCCCTTCCTAAGTATGATGGTGTTGCTAATCTAGTATTGATATCGGTCCATGCTTTGTGTCCCATTTGTGCCTTAAACAATGCGGTGAGTCTGGTTTTTCGTCACCTTGATTTGAGAGGTTCCCACCCTAAATCTTTTACTATCTCCTCACCATGTCCCTTCCCGATTTTAACATATTTGCGGCCTTGCGTTGGACCTTTTCTATTGAATCGATTTGGTTTTGTCTGTACGGATCCCATCCTACTGCTCCATATTCCATTATTGGGCGAACAAGGGTTTTGTACGCTAATTCTTTTGACTTTCGTTTAGATTTCTTCAGAATACGCATAGAGAAATATAGTGCTTTCCAGGCTTTCCTTGTGGTATTAGTGACTTGTTCCTCCCAACCCAGTTTGTTACTTAAGTATATACCTAGGTATTTACAAGTATTCACTTGTGGCACCGATGTACCATTCAGCTGATATCCGAGACAAATTTCTTTATGCGTTCTACAGAAGGATATTGACTTACTTTTACTGACATTGATTTTCATTTTATTTTCTGTCGTCCAGGTTTCAATAACGTTAAGATCGTTTTGTAAGGCGGCGATATCGGATTCATCATTAATTTGTCTATAAGTTATACAGTCGTCCGCCAATAACCTTATCTGGGACGTAGTATTTCTATTTATATCGTTTATATATATATATATATATATATATATATATATATATATATATAAGAAACAATAGAGGTGCAAGGACCGCCCCTTGAGGCACGCCTGATGTTACATTTCCTAGTTCTGATATTTCTTTTCCTAGTCTGACCTTTTGGGTTCTGTTCTTCAAGAATTTATTTATCCATCTTACTACTCGATTATCTACTGGAAGCCTGCTTAGTTTCTCTAAAAGTTTTTCGTGAGGCACTACGTAGAAAGCTTTAGCGAAATTGATCACAACTCCGTCTATTCTCCCCTCCCCCCCCCCATCAACTTCATCGGATAAATCTTGTATTAAGGATGTGATTTGACTTTCGCAAGAGTATCCTGGTCTGAAGCCGTGTTGATTTTTGTTCAGCCATTCGTTATTTTCTAAAATGTTGTGAATATATTGTGTTATTAGGTGTTCCATTATTTTGCAGATAACTGATGTGAGAGTGACTGGTCTGTAATTG
Organism: Periplaneta americana; assembly: GCF_040183065.1. NCBI lineage: Eukaryota > Metazoa > Arthropoda > Insecta > Blattodea > Blattidae > Periplaneta > Periplaneta americana. The sequence goes on along the minus strand of NC_091124.1, from coordinate 140,889,034 downwards.
TTCGCATCGCATTTGTCTCCTGCTTTATATATGGGGGTTATGATAGCCGATTTCCAGTCGTCTGGGATACTACAATTATTTATTGATATATTAAAAATTCGCATTAAGTAGGGGATCATGGCTTCACCTCCTAACTTTATAATTTCTGTGGGAATATCGTCTGGACCGCGCGATTTTCGGTTTTGTAGTCTCTTTATTCTGTTCCGAACATCTTTAGCCGTTATTTCGAACATCTCTGTGCATTCATTTTCATCGATTGTAATCTCTCTTTTCTTTTTATTGAAAATAGAAATAAATTTTGAGTTTAGTAAGTCTGCTTTTTGTTTGTCCCCTATAATTATTTGGTCATTAGTGTCTCTCAAAACTGGTATTGATTTCCGATTTCCCCTTCTTCTGCGCATGTAATTATAAAACCTACCCCAGTTATTTTCACCTTCTTTCAATAAATTTTGCACGTAGTTCGCTTCTGCCTTTTTCTTTTCTCTTTCTAATTGTTTCGTAAGGTCCCTGAATTTCTGGTAATTTTCTATTCTCACATTCCTTTGTTGTACGCTCGCCTAGCCTTTTTCTTAAGTTGTCTGACATATTTTGTATAATGTTCCGGGTCTGAATTACTTTTTACTATTTTGTATGGCACGTATGTGGAGGTGGCCTCGGTTAATATTCGTTTAAAATTTTCCCATACTTGATTCATGTTTTTGCCCTCGTTTAAGAATTTGTTATGTTGATCTATAAGGTAACCTTGCAAACCGTTTATGTCTGCTTTGTTATACTGCCATATTTTCCTAGTGATGTCTATTCGGACATTTGTCTGAAGCCAGTTTAGCTCGAGTTGAACACTGTTATGATCACTGATTCCAGGTAATACTTGTGAAGAATGAAAACTATCCCAGGGTCGTATCAAGAAGACATCTAAAAGGTTATTGTTTCTTGTAAGTTCATTTGTTACTTGTGTAAATCCTTGTTCCCATACCAGGTAATTAACAAAGGTTTGTGTAAGGGTGTTTTTCTCTATCTGACCATTCCAGTTCACTGCGGGTAGATTTAAATTCCCTGCTAACACGACCTTCCGTTCTAACGATATTGAGGAAATCTTTTCTTGTAGCTTACTCAAAGTAAATAAGTTTGTTTCGTTCGGAGGCCTATAGCATGCTATTATATCCCACGTTTCACCATTGTATTTATTATTGATTCGTACCGCTATAATTTCTGCTTCTGCATGTGACCATAACAAGCTGCTGTCTATACCTGTTTTAATACAAACAAATACTCCTCCCCCCTGGCATCTCTGTCTCTTCTGTAAATCCTATAATCATTCCTGCATATTTCCGCATCGTATATATTACTGTGAAGCCATGACTCCGTACCTATAATTATCTCCGGATTGTAGATATCAACTAAATTCCAAAATTCAGTTATTTTATTTACTATACTTCTGCAGTTAACCTGTAGCAACCTTAACAGATTGGTCCTCACCTGTTCGCTGTTCGGCTCTGCTGTTCATTTCGCTGTCAACTCACTCACTGCATTTGTACTACAACACATTTCACTGATACTATCCTAATTTCACTAACACTTCAAAAACATGTCACGGTTCAAATAAACTATAAAACTTACTGACATAAATACTCTTCACTGACACAACACACTTCACTGGCACAATATACTTCACTGACAGAATACACTTCTTCACTCTGATACAAACTTAAAATAACAAAACATCAATTACACCCTTTAAATAGTGTTCATAATATACTACGTCTATTAGTAAAGTCCTTAAGCCTATTTTTAAATACTTTTTTGGTTATCGGTAAAGCCTTTAGTAAGTCTGCAAGTAAAGCATTCCAGTCCCTGATAGTACGATCGAGAAAAGAAAATTTTCCAGTGTCTGTCTTCTGTCTTCTTTCCCTAAATTTATGTGAGTGGTTGTTCCTTAAAGAGTAATTTGGCGGCTGCAACCTATTTTTTTTATTTATTTCCAGGTAGGCTCATCTCTGTATGTTTTGAATTCGCGTTCTCCTATTCATGAGTATGTCCCATTTGAATGTTGAATTATTGCGACAACGCTTGAGAGCACGTATTTTAACATTTTCCTATGTCTTAATATGTTCTAATCTGTAAAGATTCCAGCACCATAATCCATTACTGGACGAACTAGTGACTTATATGCAATTTCTTTCGATTTACCATAGCCTTTTCTTAGTAACCTCATCACAAAGTGTACACTCTCCATGCTTTTCCCGCTGTATCAGTAACGTGTTCCATCCAGCCGAGATCGCTGCTAAAAGTTATTTCTAGGTATTTACATTTGTTAACTTCCGGAATGGTATACGACTATTTAGGATTATAGAACTGCAGTATTTATGTTGTTTTGAAGCTCAAACATTTATACCTTTTGTCAAGTCAGATTTGAGTTTGGAACCACTGTGCGTCGTCGTAATATTGACATCGCCAGAATTTGGTATCAACACGACGGGGCAACATCATACACGGTCCAGAATTCGATGGAGACTACGAAGCGTGTTTGGACACAGGATCATTTCCCGTCCCGCTTTGGTTATATCTCTTGGCTAGCTCATTCACCTGATTTGACTGTTTGTGACTTTTTTGTGAGGTTACTTAAAGAGCAAAGTGTACGAAACTCGTCCAGCAGATTTCAATACCCTGAAGCAGAGAATTAGGGAACAAATTGATGAAATTCCTCGAGACATGCTATTGCGCGTTATTATGGAAAATATCATGACTCGGGTGAGAGAGTGCATTATTGTCAATGGACAATGGACGACACCTGGCGGGCGTTATTTTCACGAATTAACTTGGAATTTGTGCCCTGTAAAAATGGAAAACCTGTGCCTTCTAATTGATAGTTATTTCAATAAAATGTTAATGGCAAGTTACTGAGTAGTAAAGATTTCAAAATCATGAGTTCATTTTGCCTCACCTCGTATCTTACATTAAATATGAAGATTTACAATTCTACAATTTGCAAAACATTTGTGGAACTATACACAGGATCTTGAAGCACAAAACGAGAAAGGATACAAAACAGAAATTCTGTAAAGTGATGGTCGCTCCAGTTGCTAACCTTATCTCGTAATGTGTATATAACTGTTTTCTTAAGAATCACTGGACTCTTAATAATACGACAAAAGGAAGATTGAAACAACTTACAAGTGATTCTTAAGAAAACAGTTATATACACATTACGAGATGAGGTTGGCAACAGGAGAATTAAATAAGAATTACACATGTTCAAATGACGTGAAAGAATTGCAGGCCTGAAAAGCAATTGTCACCGAGCATTTATTACGAATAGATTTAAGAAGAATAACCCGAAAAAATAGATATATTGGATACAGAGATGTAGGGAGCCCAAAAAGAAGATGCATAGACGACTTTTAAATTCATATGTGTTCGGAACGGATCTTGGGTCCACCTTTAACTTCTTGATGAGAATGTATTAGCACACCCTGAGGGTCCGATACATTCATAAATAAAGGGACAGATAGGCAAAGACACTATTTCCAATAGTACGACAAAAATCACCAATTATTGCACTAGCAGTACAGAAAAATGGCCAAATATTGCACTATCACTGAAATTGTAAGAGAATATTGACTAGCGCACACGGATTATTCGCTAATTTCCTGATGAAATTAAACTGAAAGATGAATTCGTATTGGCAATAATATCATGTTGCTTTTTCTTATTGGATATCACAAAGTACACATTTCAGTATTGTATTGTATTTTTTTGTATTGTATTGTATTTATTAACATACCATGGTATTCGTACATTGCTTCACAACTACTAGAAAAGGCAACAAGAAGTCAAAAAACTTAATACTACTATAAAGTCTTAATTTATTGATACAGTCTAGTTGAAATATATACAGGAGAGGTTTACAGTACAACACAAAGTTTTATTATCAATTTCATGAAGCGTTGTTAAATGTCATGAATTCACCTACAGAATAGAAGGCGTGAGAAATTAATTTGGCCCTAAATAATCTTATATTTTAAGTTTCATTTTTTATATCCATAGAGAGGCTATTAAAAATTTTTACTGCCATATAAAGCACTCCTTTGTTATAGCACGATAGACTTGCCGATGGAGTATGAAAGTAGTTTTTGACGCATATTTATGCTATGAACTGTTGAATTAGTTACAAAGTTTTCACGATTGCATACGAGGAATATTATAAAAAATATGCTGACAACCCATGGGCATTATTTGTAGTTTTGTGAAAATAGTCTTACACGATTCCCTAGATTTGGCACATACTATTATTCCAATTATTCTTTTTTGTAGTAGGAATATATTGTTAATATCTGTGAAATTTCCCCTAGAATATTATTCCAAAACTCATTACCGAGTGGAAGTGTGCAAAGTATATTGTTTTTAAGGTATTGATATTTAATATCTTTTGCATAGATCCAATAGCAAAACATGCTGAATTTAGTTTGGGAGTGATTTCTTTAATATGATTTTTCCAATTTAATACATTACGATTTTTAAGCCAAGAAATTTTGTTGTTGTTTTTATCGGGGGCCTAGGCCTACTGTTAATTATTGCGTTTGAAATTTGCGAGGTTGAATTTGGACAGTTACAGTTTTTGTTACAATTGAATACTAATTTATTCACTGAGAACAGTCACATATTTTGAGGAGAATTTCCTCTGTTGAAGATTGGAATGTATTAGAGTTATTGGCTATAATTACTATACCTGTGTCATCTGCAAATAATATGGGATGACCTACATCTTTTATTAGGAGAGCAATATCATTTATGAACGCTAGAAAAAGTAGGAGACCTAATATTGAGCCTTGAGGAATTCCGTTATTAATAGTTCCCCATGTCGAGGTAGATTTCATAGTTGTATTGATTTCGACTTTCTGTTTTCTATCTATGAGATATGAGTGAAACTATTGGTATGCAACGCCTTTAATACCATAATAATCTAATTTGTCTAGCAGCATTTATGCAGTCAAATGCTTTGGATAAATCACAGAAAATTCATCGAACTTGTAATTTTGTATTAACTGCCTCCAGAATTTTGTCAGTTAAACTAAATGTCGCATTTTCCATGCCTTTATTTTCCTAAATGTAAACTGTTATGGGACTAAAATATTGTATTTTTCTAGATGATGATATAATCTTTTATATATTACTTTCTCAAAGATTTTGGAGAAGTAATAGAATGTATCGCTTTCAAAAATTAGAAACTAGCCACCACGGTGGTCTAGTGGCTAGATCACTGAACTTATAGTATTATATTGCTTTTTCTTATTGGATCTCATAAAGTACAAATTTCAGTAATAAAATATACCGCTTTAAAAAAATTAGAAACTAGCCGCCACGGTGGTCTAGTGGCTAGAGTACTTGACTTATAATCCTGTGAACTTGGATTCTATCCCCGGTTAATCCTAGACTTATAACTTGCCTTGGGCAACTCGTGTTCCAGGTAACGCAAGTGTTTTCTTCGGGAGCTCCGGTTTCACTGTGGCTTCCCAACAAATCTCCAATATCATCTCAGCTCATCGCGGATATAGCGTAAACCAGCGTATTCTGGGCCAAATTCATCTACCTACACAACTGGCTTCATAAGGGTGAGTGACAGAGTCAAGTATCTGCGATTAGGTAAAGAAAACAATTGGAAACAATCATGTCTATTTTTTTTAATCTCCTACTTTTATCAAGCGGCCCTAATAATACGACCACCCATTATACTTTTTTTGGTAGATAGATAAAGAGCGAGTTTTCGTAAGGTTAGAATCTGGTTTGGTTTGTTTAGGCTTTTGGAATGTTTTGCATATAAGCTTTTTGTAAGATAGGTTCACAGATTTACTCTGCGTCGAAGAAAGGTGTGCTTTCTCGCGCAGTGTATCATCATGGTGGTACTACTGAGTTATGTTATCATTGCATGTGGAAATGTCAGAGAATAATTATTATTATAAAGCTTCCGTCCAAGATTCGAACCCCACCCGAAATAAAAGAAACCGGGCCTCTAAGAAGTATACATTCAAATGCCAATGTCTGTCACAGTACAGTTACTAGTGGGTGTCAATAATGGTGTACTGCAATAATTGAGAAAAAGAAAATAAATATAAATGTATGGAATACATGTAATCCGTCAATATGCGTTAGTATCTCCGATGATGATGTTGACGACGATGATGATGATGATAATGATGAATAATTCATTCACCCATTTATTATTTTATCTATATATTCACTTTCTTTTTCCTTCCTTTTTCCTTTTTATTCATTCACCTATTCATTGTTTTCTCTTTGTTTTTAATTTCTTTCTGACCTTTTACATAATTTTTATTTCTTTCATACTATTTTCATTTCTATTTATTCGTTTTCTTCTTTCTTACCTTCCTTTTTATTTTCCGGTCCTATAATCCTTCTATAATTCACGTTCTTGATCTAAAGCATTAGGATCTATTTTTTTTTCTCCTTAAAGCACAAACATGCGGCGAGACACAGGGTTGTGCAATTAGACACGACGCAGGATCTGCATATAAGACATCATATTGACAAAGACAAACATCCGTGCAGTAAATGTATTCAGTCCACATCCATGGCTTACACGCAACTTCAAAGCAGCTCTTTCCAAGCGTAGGATCTACTCTTTATTCTGACGTATCATATTGATAGAAACCCTAACTGATGATCTTTATATTTTCGCCTCCCGCGGACCTACCTACGCTCTATGACTAAAGTGTCACAGTAGTCCTCCGAGAGTGAATGAAAAAAATAAAGGACGGAGGTCGTCAGCTGTGGTCGTTCCCAGTCTTGTTACCGGTATCATTGCCTCTTGCCTGCATATCGTGGACCGTTTACTTGAGAAATAATGTCTCCCGTTATAGAATACGTATTGATTTTCATACCACTGACACATTGTTAATCTCAGTGAATGAAAAATATATGACAGTATAGATTTAACAGACACGACAGTACGAATTTTTATATAGAGTGAATCGGGGGGAGATGACTATCGGGGGAAGATGCATATTCCTTTGTAGTTTCACATTCTTCCAAGAGAGAACGCCACGCGCATGTTTTCATGATCATTGAGACAGTTGAATGTCTGTAGAGGGGAAGCTAAGTCATTTTGCCACGTGTTCTTGTTGTGAAAAGAATAAAAGCAAGAAAATTGCTCATTTTTCTCCTATAAAATAATTGGAAAGGTATGTTACAATTTTAATACATCGTTGAATTCATAATAACTGTCAAACACTTGTAATGGATATTGTAGTAAATGTTCTAAAGTTTGTATTGTTAACAACCAACGATCTTGTTCCGCCATCTTAGGTTGCGTCACAGCACTAGGCATCTTACCCCGATAGTTGGGGAAGATGCTCAATTTTTTCGGGGTAAGATGGCAAATTGTTGCAAGAGTTTTAATTTTTGTTTTCTTGCAGGGAATGCGTAAACATTATGTAAGGTCCTCTGATAGAAGTCAGTTGATTGAGTACAGTGTTCAACTTGCTATAGAACATGCTAGAACAGCGGATATGAACTGCTTTAGAGCATCGCAGCATACGGGATTCTTTATCGTACCCTTAAACGCCGCCTAAATGAGAATGATGACAAAATAATGTACTGGATTGAATTCATGGCGTGCAAGAAGTGATTTCACTATTCTTGCTCACTGCAATAAAATATATGCAGTGACTGTGTTGCTAAGTAGTGATAAACGAGTGAGAAAGTGTCAATGAGCTTAAGATTAAGTCATTTTTTGTTATATACATGTATCAAACCAATTTCAGTTAAAATGCATATATCAGTAACTGTGTTAATTGTATTTTCCATCTTACCCGACTTATCTACAGTGCAGGTAAGAAGAAAGCCTGTATCTATAAGCAAGGTAATTAATGTTTTCTGTTTTTTACCAAAAATATAGTTTCAAAATACCTTCCAGCCTTTGATATTTGAACATGAAATTCAAAACTAAATGAGCAGTATCTTAAATTTTCAATGAAAGAAAAAGTGAGGCATCTTCCCCCAATCCACTCTAATGCTTAACATAAAGAATACAGAAATACAGGGAAAGAAAACGAAATATTTGTATAGAAATGTGCAGAAGAATCGACGTTTGTTTGACGAGATGTTGGGACTATTATGTAAGAAAATTCACACGTTCAATATTAACTTAATTTTAATAATCATGCTAACTCTCTTTAAAGAAAAAGTTAAAGATTCTGTAAAAATTGCAACACAGTAGCACGAGCAAGTACAGTATTATTTTCTGCAGAATTATGTTCATAACCCTTAATAAGTTATCAGTAAATTCGTCTGTCAAAAAGAAAACCAAAGTATCCAATTCCAGCTCAATTCCTTCACTTTCATGCAATCTTGTCAACGATCGTTCGCTCATAAGCTCAAATATGATCTTTCAAGATCAGTTAGCTCTACGTTTTCTAGGAATAAGTGAAAACGGAACTTGGAATGCCTAACTTAACACATCAGTTCAGTTTTAAGTTCTAGTTCAGTCTTCAAATTGGAGGAAAGAAAGAATTAAGACTAGATATTTTTAGATCGTTAATTTAATGTAAATTGTGTTTTCGTATGTGTAGGTCCGACGTAATATTAACATTGTGTCATAAAATTCTGCGATATATAAATGACAAAATATATGGATATTGATGAAGATTTTTCGAGAGCAATAAGCACCATAGAAAGAATAATTATTCACTGCAAAGCCTTGTACAAAATCATTTTCTTTAAATAAAAATTCTGCTGTTAAATATATTCAATACCACATAAATACAGAAGAAAAGATCAGTTATAATATATTACACACCTTCCCTTATCTTTCACCATTGATCATATTTTTATGTGAAGTCGAGATATTTCTTCGCTTATGACCTCCATTTTTATTATTTATGTTTTTATAAATGTAATTCATATGGAAATAATTTATTAAGCTCTATATCTTTAAAATATGTCCCTCGTAGGATAGCGTGCAACCATGACTGAACGGGATTTCACGTGACCCACGTGAGGCAACAGTTTCGTTATAAAATCCTTTTCTTTCCACGCTTTGACGGACATTCCGTTGCATCTTTTCATGCTAAGTGAATTTTTCTTCTATATACCTTCTCCTTCTTATTAAGTATTTTAACCTTGTCAATATTTTTGTCTTATTATCTTACTAGTTGTACCAATGCGCTACGCTGTACTTGTTATAAATAAATATCATTGACTTAAATCTGTTATATTTCCAAATGCAGCTTTGTTATTGTTATTAATTTATTATCAATTATAAATCGTTTGTTCCTGAATTATTTTCAAAGTTGTATTTAGAACTATGAATGTAACTGTTATTACCATGCAGTAGGTTCTGGAACTGTTCGATTAATTCTACTTTTAAGTTTGGTATCATATTAGACCTAACAGCGTCTGAAATAGAATATATTTGTAAGATCTGAAGGTCGTTACTCTCAGCTGGAAGAAGGCTTTGTCACCAAACGATACCATTTGAAATAAGGTGTTGAACTGACTTATATTATTTAAAACGTGTGTTGATAACGGATGTACTACTATAAGTACCTACCTAAGTTTTTAATTGGTTCTGAGGGCTCTTGAATCTCAGGAAGAAAAACTTTTCCAGCAGCGCAACGTATTCAAGACTAATTTACAAACAAGTTAAACGAATTATTCTTGCAACGAAAACGGATGCTCCCTATACCAATTAGTCGTATTTCAATTATGTAATTACTTCATAGTTTCATCTGGTATTGTATGATGTTATGACTGAAATACCTATGTTGTTACTTGTTTTTACTGTAACATTCGGCCATAACTGACCGAGTATATTCACTACATAAAACTGTTATCTATTAAGTATACTACCGTAGCTCACTCAAATACGTAATTAAGCAATAAAAATATGTACTGTTATGTTACTGAATAATTAATACTTAATATTTGCCGCGTGTATATTTGTAAAATTATTCCATCTCTGCTTTCACTCTTTCATAAAAAAACTCAACGCAAATCAGACATCAAATTTCATTACGGTACCTCCAAATATAATTAAATTTAACTGCAGTACATATAGCTAATTATTAGTTTCGACAGTATATAAAGTTTTCTGTGCGTAAGGTTTAGTTTTACCTTATATGCATTTGTGCCCAGTCCTCGATTCACTCATGAGCTTCTGTAATGACATAAAGCCTATGTCCATCTAAAGGAACTACACTTCCCAATGATGAAAGAATTATTTAAATCTATTAAATAATTTCCTGAGATTGCCTCATACAAACACACAAATACTCTCACTTTATAATATAATAATATTTAGTATATTATAAACACGTATCATATCATCCGTATATTAATCCGATTGTGTCCAAGGACTCCAAGGCAGCCTCAAATAGATGCAGAGTCATTTGTTTTATCTTTATTACTCGTATATTAATCTGACGTTGCTATGATACAAAAAACATTGTTATTTTAAAACAGATACAGGCCTATCTCGCAATAGGGTAATGCAGAATTCCTGCACTAAAATATCATTATGTACTTCGTTACATCATAGTAATATCAGTCCTATCAAAATTTTGCATAGAATAAAACTTATCGGAAACAGTTTTTAAAGAAACTTTTGTTATCTAATATTTGTCATAAAAATCAATAATAAGCGAGATATTTCGATTTATTTAATTAAAACCCCCTTATAACCCTCCTATTAAATAAAGGAATTTGAATGACATGTACCCTAAAACCTAAGTTACAATGAGCGATATTAAATTAATGTAGTGAATTAAACATTCTTAATAAATTAATAGCGATATTAAATGTAGTGAATTAAACATTCTTAATAAAATAACAGCGATATTAAATTAATGTAGTGAATTAAACATTCTTAATAAATTAATAGCGATATTAAATGTAGTGAATTAAACATTCTTCATAAAATAACAGCGATATTAATGTAGTGAATTAAACTTTCTTAATAAAATAACAGCGATATTAAATTAATGTAGTGAATTAAACATCCTTAATAAATTAACAGCGATATTAAATGTAGTGAATGAAACATTCTTAACAAAATAACAGCGATATTAATTAATGTAGTGAATTAAACATTCTTAATAAATTAATAGCGATATTAAATGTAGTGAATTAAACATTCTTAATAAAATAACAGCGATATTAAATTAATGTAGTGAATTAAACATTCTTAATAAATTAATAGCGACATTAAATGTAGTGAATTAAACATTCTTCATAAAATAACAGCGATAATGTAGTGAATTAAACATTCTTAATAAATTAATAGCGATATTAAATGTAGTGAATTCAACATTCTTCATAAAATAACAGCGATATTAAATTAATGTACTTAACTAAACATCCTTAATAAATTAATAGCGATATTAAATGTAGTGAATTATACATTCTTAATAAAATAACAGCGATATTAATTAATGTAGTGAATTAAACATTCTTAATAAATTTGTAGCAGTATTAAATGTAGTGAATTAAACATTCTTAACAAAATAACAGCGGCATTAAATTAAAGTAGTGAATTAAACATTCTTAATAAATTAACAGCGATATTAAAGGTAGTGAATTAAACATTCTTAATAAAATGACAGCGATATTAAATTCATGTAGTGAATTAAACATCCTTAATACATTAACAGCCATATTAAATGTAGTGAATTAAAAATTCTTAATAAAATAACAGCGATATTAATTAATGTAGTGAATTAAACATTCTTAATAAAATAATATCGATATTAAATTAATGTAGTGAATTAAACATCCTTAATAAATTAACAGCGATATTAAATGTAGTGAATTAAACATTCTTAATAAAATAAGAGCGATATTAAATTAATGTAGTGAATTAAACAGTCTTAATAAAATAACAGCGATATTAATTAATGTAGTGAATTAAACATCCTTCATAAATTAACAGCGATATTAAATTTCAGTTTTACCTTTTGAATATAACGTAAAAATGCATAAATACAAAGTTATTTTACGTAATATCATACCTTTGATGTGAAAAATTGAACCACTTGTTTAGACTTAGGTATACCATGAGGTTATCAACTTATCGGTGTGATAGTTTATGTTGCTTTGGGAAGTCTAGCTCAATTGTAGATACTCGTACTTTAAGTCTTAATTCTACCTCAACATTAAGTTTACTTTATATTTGTTCTTCAAGAGGTTCTCAGCAGATAATGTACTCTTACAAGCATGCTTATGCAAATGGCGTTAAGTGTTGTATTGCAATTCGTTAAACATCGGGATATACAACCGAGACTGCAACAGCGACGTTCTAGGAAACACGATTTTTAACTCGAATGAGAAGCTAACTATAATAATTTTAACAACTCCTTTTCTTTTTGACGGGAAAACTGCTGTCACGAAGAAGATATTTTTCATACTTTTTTCCATTGTAAAAAGGATAATTTTCTTTTAATTTTAATGTCAATCTGTGCAATTGTTTTATACTTTCGAAGATATCGGAAGAGAGTTCATTGTCATGTGTTGATAGAAAGTCAAAGAGAGTGAAAAATGAATCGAATTCTTGATCGACAACTTTATGAGACCACAAGTTTAATTATTTTATCGTTGCTTACAGTCTTACCCTGAACGGTGAACGCAGTTATTAAATTTGGACTCTAAAGATATGAATTAAAAAATACGTAATACTGTCGGATTAGTATGCAAGACTTGCAAGCCAAGAGAAGTCCCTCAGGCGAACTCATTCCTTTTAAACATTCTTGGGTGTCGAAAGTATGAGTGTGAAAAAAACAAACAAACAAACAAACAAAATAATATTCCAGGAAACAAATAAAAATCAGAGAACGTGATAAAGTAAAGTCTCATACAGTAAAACCTTAGATTACGAGTAACTTAGTTTGCAAGTTTTCGCAAAACGAGCAAAAAATGAGGAAATATTTTTGTTTGATAAACGAGCGATGTCATGCAATACGAGCAGCACGATTTGTACATAACTTGCTTCGCTTGCGAGCAACAGCAAGAGACAATGGAGGAAATCTCGTCTGAGGAGGAAGAGGAGAAAAGAGCTGACGAATTCCTAGCTTAAAATGAGATTAAAGAGGTGTGTAAAAAGTGGAAAGCAGTGCAAAATTTTGTTCAAAGTCACCATCCTGGTAAGATTGTAGCAGTGCGTGCGATAAATCTGTTTTAAACGACAATACAATGTCACATTTCCGCAAAATCCTCAAAACGAGGCAAAAGCAGATATCATTGGATAGGTTCTTATTCAAAGCAAAAGATTCCAATCAGTCAAGCAATCAGCAGTGATTTCGTTAGTGATAACGAAAATATTTTCTTTAAATGTTAAAGTTGTTTACTAAATAGTAAAACAGATGAGACACTAAGAAAGAAAGTACAGTAAAGTAATTTGTGTTGCACTGATGTATTGAATTTTGCCTAAATTATACTATATTTTATATGAATAAAAGGTTGTGATACGAATTAATCTGAGTTTGCATTGTTTTTTTAGAGAAAGTCGCTTTGTATGCGAATGTTTTCATTAAGAACACGTTTTCGAGAAAAATTATGCTCGTAATCCAAGGTTTTACTGCATTGAAATGCTGTTTTTTAAACACCTTGGATCCGCGGACCCCTATTGAATCACTCGCGGATTCCCAGTGGGACACGTTTGGGAAGAACATGAAGGGATTCGGTAGTGTACTCGGTTGGCCAGGGAAGGAATTCGGATGTCTTTATCTACTTACCATTAATCACAAGGAAGTCGAGTTCGCTCCTCAGAGTCAGTAATAAACAAAGTTTGTGAAAGCAATTAAGCCTAAATTAATATGATTCCTTCCTAAAAATGTGATTGTGCTCTTTGGCAATTATAAATTCAAATGAAACGTTACTATTAGTAATATACTTACGGTAATGTGTAAAGATCTGCTGCTGAGTACCGTCTTCTTCGAAGTCATCTTCGAAAGTGACGTCCCACGACACGCGGGAGAGTTATATGTGCTATTGCTATGATGTCTCTTCCACATTCATACTCTACTGCACCATGGAAAGGATTCTTCTTTCTTCACATTATAGACTCTGTTAAATAGCGTTCGTTCTGTACATTAACGACCTGGTTACCAAATTACTCAAGTCATCATCTCCGACTACAATCGAAATTTCTCTTCATGCGTTGTACACTTGTGCCACTTTATAAAAACATTGAAGTAAAACGTGTTAGAAAGTGATGATGGCATATCTCATTTGTGTTGTTGTAATAATTAAGGAACAAAGTAACAGGTTCTTTTTATTAGATTCAAATACTGTTGATGCATATGTCACGATATCGCAGATGTGTAGGGTGAGATAATATTCTCGCTTTCGGCCATTGCTTTGAAGAGAAATGCTGTCACTAGAACGTGTATATGTTGTGTTGTTCCTTCTACGCTTCAGCGCAAGCTCGTAAATTGTTAAGTATATCCAACTGGTGTTATGGTTAATGCCGTAACTTCTTCAATCGGTGCCGCTTATAGTTATGGATCTAGAATCAAGATTTTCCCAGTTCCTACAAAACAGGAAGCAGGTGCTGACTGTACCGCAATGTTAGCACAGACTCGCTATGAAATTATTTTTAAGCCCTTTCTTCTCGTTGACTCGTGCCTTGACCTTTCTCAAGAACATTTCTGGAACATGAAATTTTTCTGGTTCAATAATAACGGATTTTCTGGTACTGTGTTTAATGGTATCTATTATCAGACGTGCATTGCATTAGCCACTTCTTATCTTACTCTTTGATACTACGAACCGTAACTATTTATTATTTTTAATTCATGTTATCTTGAAGTTCATGGAAGAATATACATAATGTTCACTCTTTATATCATTCTTTAATACTTTATCTTTCATTATTGCCCTTTTGGTTACTGAGTAATGTTTATTAGTACATTAGGATCAAAGTAAAGTATTATGAGAGATTTAGGTGTAACAATTTTGAACAGTAATTTCTCTGTAAATACATATCTATTTATGAAGCTAAAATCGATTATATTTTTACAATCTTCGTGCATCATGATGTATATACCTGTAGTTAAAAATGCTACTTTTATTTTCAGTTTTTTTTTTCCCATGTTATGAAATTTAGTGCATGTTATAATAATTTTCAATATATTATCCCTAGTTTAATCCATTACAATAAATACACTAGTCCATTCATTCATCTATTCATTCATTCATAGTTTTCTGCTCAAGGCCAGATCCTTCACTGCGAATTCAGCATTCTCCAATCTTTCCTACTTTCCACCTTCCTCTTAATCTCCTCTATCATCTAATATCTTCTTCTGCTTCGAACTTTTCTGACAGTCACCATTCCTTCCAGCACGTCTTTCAGTGGCAGTTTCTTCATAGCCAGTGTCCCGCCAATTTATTTTTCTCTTCATGATTTCTTCCAACATTATTTTTTCTTCACTCACAGCTTAATTTCTTTTTTCTTTTTCCTATACATTTTATACGCTCCATTCTTTTCCATATTCAAGTTTTAAATGCTTCTAGTCGTTTCTCTCCATTTCCTCGTATTGCCCATGTTTCTGCCCCATACTATACCACATTCAACACAAAGGACTTCACTTGTCTCTTGCTTACAATTCATATTTGTTGGAATCCTTACAGATTAGAACATATTAAGACATAGGAAAAGATTCAAAAACGGGCTCTCTAGCATTGTCGTAATAATTCAACATTAAAATGGGACACACTCATGGACAGGAGGACGCGAATTCATTTATGCGCAATGTTCAAAACATACAGAGGTGAGGCTGCCTGGAGAGAAATAAAAAATAGGTTGCAGCCGCCAAATTACTCTTCAAGGAACGACCATTCACATAAATTGAGGGAAAAAAGACAGAGGGCGGACACTGGAAAGTATACTCAATCGTACTATCAGGGACTGGAATGCTTTACCTGCAGACTTACTAAAAGGCTTTAGCAATAACAAAAAAATGTATTTAAAAATAGGCTTAAGAATTTTACTAATAGACGGTAGTATATTATGCACACTATTTAAAGGATGTAAGTAATTGATGGTTTGTTATTTGAAGTATTGTATCAGTGAAGAAGTGTGTTGTGTCAATGAAGTATGTTGTGTCAGTGAAGTGTTTGTCAGTGAAGTGTGTTTATGTCAGTGAAGTTTTATAGTTTATAGTGGTAGAGCAAAGTATTTGAACAGTGAAATGTTTTTAAAGTGTTAGTGGAATCAGGATAGTATCAGTGAAATGTGTCGTAGTTCCAGTGCAGTGAGTTAGTTGAGTGTAGTACTGGAAGGTACTTGTGCATGTATGAACATATCTTACTCGTGGATTTTAGTTCGAACTTAGAGTTAAGACACAAATTAGATTTACTTTAAATGTTATCTTAAGTGATCGTACTTCATTAATTTAGGATGCTCCTTGTTAATATTGTTATACTAATGTTATTATTAGTTTGTATTATTACTATTATTATTAGTATTTATTATAATTATTATTATTAATTTATCATTAATTGCATTTATTATTAAATGTGTTTTTTTTTAATTTCATTATTGAGTGTAATTAGATACCACTGTCACCGGGTATTTACACATTTGCAGTGTGAATACATACATACATACATACATGCACAGTCTAATTAAAAAATGTGACATTTAATTAAATAGAAAGATTTAAAAATCGTTCTAAACAAGAGAGCTTTAATCACTTAAAGTAATTTCTTTAAAATTGGCTTTTGTTGTTATGTTAAAAATTCACATTACTCTCAACAATAGCAAAGCAAATATTTAAACTTTTAAATTTGTGACCATTAACAATCATATGCAAATCTTCGTTATTTTCTTAGAGTGAAATGAAGGTGATAATGCCAACGAAATGAGTCCAGGGTCAAGTGCGAAAAGTTATCCACCATTTGCTCTTAATGGGTTGAAAAAAAAACTTCATTATGTTCAGTTGCGTCTTAGTCATTGAAGGCGGTGACAGTAAGATGCAATAACAGCGTCTGAAAAAGAATATACTGTATTTGTAACAAGAGGAGTAGAATAGAAGAGAGGGGCTCAAGAGGCGGATTAAGTGTAATCTGTCAAGAAGCTTCTTTTTACCAGCAGTGGAGCGCCACATGCACAAAAATGGCGGTATTTTCAAACGAATTCCTGCACCGGAAATAGCGGGAATTTCAAAATACTTCTTTGCACATCCCCGTTACATTCATATTAACATGAATGTTTGAAATGTAACCATCCCTATTACAATTCCATTTTTTTTTTTTTTTTAAGATCTTTAGCCAGAAACCTTTTTTTGTAAATTACAATACCATAAGTGTTTTCAGAACGAGATATCTCATGAAGTAGAGTAGTAGAGGTAGGTAATGGACTGTGAAATTGGAAATGATTTAGACATGACCAAGCAAATCTGTTATGTTGGAATGTATCAGATTTATTTATTAACAATATTTCATTTTGTACATAAACACAAAAATCTTTATTGAAATTAACTGTTTGATGTTTTACTGTAATAGAGAAAAGATCGTGAGCTCACGATAGGTACTATATATATATATATATATATATATATATATATATATATATATATATATATATATATTAACAACATAGTAGTAAATGTTACACAAAGAAAAAAATCATACCTAAACATTCTTAACACTCTACATATTTATTAATGAAGTAATCTCTGCTCTTTGAAGTCAGCTAACCGCTTAATTTTCTGATATTTTCAGATATACTACCATTAGTTATTATTGTGTTGTAAGGAAAATAATTTCAAATCACCCTTAGTAGAAATTGGAGTCTACAATGCTGTGTTCTTATTGTCTCCAAATAAGTAGCTATAATGTGTAAAGTCTTCTGTTTACATTGAAGGCAATCATGCACAAATATTTTTTTTAAGATTAACACTTAATGACATTATGTCAGTTTGTTCATGAACTTCTACATTACATTTTGGACTATATGTGGGGAATATTGGAAAATATTGTATTCACTAGTGTAACTTTGTGTTCAAACATTACGAACATTAGTGTTGTAGTTAGTTAATTTAAGTTCCATTTCTCTGAGAAACACAAATATAACAAACTAAAGAAATAAAATCATACACAGTACATGATAAACATAAAATTAAAACAATAAAAATTAATATTTAATGACATTATGCCAGTTTGTCTGTAAACTTCAACATGAAATTTTAAGCTGCCTGTGGGGAATATTAGAGAGTAGAGTAAGAGAGTTAATGGGTTTATTGCCAAAAACTCAGCATTTGTTGATTTCAGTTAAGTTGTACAGGTTTAAGAATTCCAACGTATATGTAGCACCTACTACTGTATTTATTTCCTCAATGGCATAATTTGTCATTTAATATGAAAATATTCTAAATGCTAGTGCAGAATACAATAACTTTATGTTCCAACATTGCGATTATGGTAAATAGAGTCTACAGTACATTTCACAGGCTTTGTTGAAATATGCCAACAACATCGGTCCTGTGTTCGATATTATGTTATTTCAAGAAAAAAAAATTATTATTGCCTTGAGTTACTTCGTATTGTAGTTAATTTAGGTTCCTTTTGTTTGAGAAAAATACCAAATCATAACAAGAAACATAATGTAACAAAAATACAAAAACAATACAAAATAGCAATAAATAGCAACTAAAATTAAACATGCAAAATCTTAAATCAAAAATACACAAAGAAAACATACTCATTTGGCCACAATACCACAGTATCAGTAAATGTGCACATCACTTTTCCGCATCCAGTTTCACAAGCACATTAGGTGCAAAACTTCTCACATCTGCAGTTCTCGTTGACATGAAGAAGAGGAGTGCCAGCGAAGATAAAGTTGTATTTGAAAAGTAATGTTAATATTATTTTACATATACAATCCTGCAGACAATCCTCTGGTTCATGATTTGTACAGGAATGTTCCTGGTTAACAGAATTCAAATGTAAAGCCCTTAATATCTACTTACACTGTACAAGTGAAACAGAATTGTTAGAAAATTATTGAGTATTCCCTGTAAAGCCACTCTTCTACGAAAGTTTGCCTTA
Source organism: Periplaneta americana (assembly GCF_040183065.1). Taxonomy (NCBI): domain Eukaryota; kingdom Metazoa; phylum Arthropoda; class Insecta; order Blattodea; family Blattidae; genus Periplaneta; species Periplaneta americana. The sequence goes on along the minus strand of NC_091124.1, from coordinate 140,869,975 downwards.
TATACAAATGATGTTGGGTTTTGTGAGAAAATACTGGATAAGCTAAAATATGCTTGTGACAAAATGAGTGACATAGATGAGCTGTGCTGTCTCATATGCGATGAAATACCACTAAAATCATCTTCTACAATATCCACCTCGCGTCAATGGAATTCCTTGTCACAAAGTATTAGGGGCTGCAAGACAATAAACACCTTTAAGAACAGCTTAAAAGATAACCTTATTAGCATTTCACTCCAATCATACTGATTTAAACTATCACGACTACATTGTTACTTTTTTCTTTAGACATCATCCTGATTGTGCTGTATTTTAATTGTCTCGTAATAATCTCTTTCTATTATCTAATATTATTTGAAATATATTAACATTCTATGTATTTTAGTTTAATTCTGCTACACAGTTTATTTCAGTGTTTAATTAATAGTTCATAGTATTTTGTTGTTTAATTTGTAAATAACTTTTGTATACATGTAACTCTCATCTAAATCAAATTGTTGGATTCTTTGTAAGTTCATGCATATGTATATACACTTTTTGCTGGTTGAGTGGAAGAGAAGGCCTTACGGCCTTAACTCTGCCAGCTAAAATAAATCATTATTATTATTATTATTATTATTATTATTATTATTATTATTATTATTATTATTATTATAAAATCAGCTTGGCTTGTAACAATAATGATGATTTTGTTGATAGGTTTCAAAGATTTGAAAAACACTTGTCAGGTAAACCTGCAAATCAGATGCTTGTGTCTATGGTGAGTGGTCTATGTCTTTATTACAAGCAGGTAATGAATTACTTCTTAGCAAATTCTGCTACTCCTGGTATATGTTCAATAGTGCAACACGGACATTAAGCTATTTAGTTGCTGCAGACATTTATTGCTTGTCAACACTGCTTTTAAGGATATTTCATCCCACATAAGGCAACCTACTTTGTCAGTGTGAATCATCTTACTACAGGCATTCCTTAGTATGTCGAATAATTTGTCACTAAAACCAACATCAGTGGTATACTTTCGCAAAACTCTAAGCAATGTAGCCTTAGAAGGGAAATTTAATAACTTCCTAATCATTCTATAGGCACTTGGGCTCTGTAAATAAATATTAAGAGCCTTTGCTTTCAATTCCGGTGACCACCGAACTCTCTGTACATACCTTGCATTTGAGGAGACACAATTTTTTACCAATTCATATAATGGCCCGGGAACCTTCTTCCTTAAAGTTGCAAGGGAAATGTCAATCTTCAGATCTCTCTGTGTGGTCTTGAGGACTCTTCCTCTCAGATGATGCAGTTGTACTCGAAGACTGCAAATTTTCCTCCTCTTCAGTGTTACTATCGGTGTGGCCGTGGTTTGCATTCTTGGGGGCTCCCCAGCCTCTTCTCACTGCCTCTCCTCTCTTGGGGGGTCACCAGCCTCTCTGGCAGGGGTCCTCTGTTTCTTCCCGTACAAAATAAAACAACCAAAAGGTTACAATTATGAACTGACAGCAAGAGTAAGTAGTCCTGTACCACCAAGGATAGAGGTTACAATTGAAGCGTTGGGCCGAATAATGGTTTATGTTACAATTTTTGCCATTATACTTTATCTTAGAATGTTATCAAGTTATTTCGTTTCAGGAACAGATTTGCGGAAATTCTTTCAAGATATGCTCACAGCTTGCTCTTGATGTCAGAAAGGAACTGTTTAAAATGTGTTACTCTGTTATAGTCAACATTTAAAAACTGTGTTTGTCATTGTCTTCATTATTATTCTGTTCATAATGTTACAAACTTCTCCGATGTGTAATATGACTTTCAGTAACATACAATCTATACTTTTCTTAGTGTACAAAACATATTGATGGAATAACGGTGTATGTTGCCCGTCCAATAGTAAATTATTTATGAGTGGAATGACGATGTAACATTTTCGTTCCTCCTGCCCAGTTAGCAGATTGCAATACAGACCATTATTCGCCCCATAGCTTTAATTATGGGATCTACTTAGCCTGATACTTCACTATTTGTGTGAATGGCTTTTCTTTATGTATTCATTCACAATTTGCAATTACGACAGAATTTATAGGTATAGATATGAAGCACTGAAATTGCATAATATAAAAGGCTTGCAGTTACTTAAGTAAGTTACTTTGACTATTGGAGATAGCTTCAACTTTGCAAGGTATGGCTCCCGAAAGCTGTTGTGCAGTTTGTTGGGCTCTTTAACCATCAGATCTTATATGCCCAATGCTTCTAGGCATGCCTTGCATCTGAAAAAAATTTGAAATAAAGTGTAAAATAAATATAAATTATGAGCGCAGGAAAACCATTTCATGGCACTTAATAAAATCACTTTGAGAACCAAGAAAAATTAAAATAAACTCCTCCAGTCAGCTTCACGTTAAAATACTAATTATCTCCTCATTTCTATTTTAGGCCTAATTTTGGTCCAGGAAAAAATTCATATTTAAAGACAACATTTGTAAAAATACAATGTAGGCGAAACAAAAAATAAAATAAAATATAGGTGGATAAAATATGTCATAAAATGGTTTAAGTATAAGCTTTATCATCATAGCTCACTGCAACTGTTCCCTTTCACTTTATAGGCTATTAGAGTGATTTTATAAAGTGCCACGAAGTGACGTTCCTGTGCTTACGGTAATTTCATACACATATGCAGTATAGCCTATATAACATTTAATTATATCATAAATAGACTTGCATTATTATTATTATTATCATTATTATTATTGCAATTTATTATTATAAATATTACTATTATTTTTATAGTAAATGTTATAAATATGAAAAGGTCTCAAGTAATAATACCACGCGGGGAATATTCAAGGAAAGGGTCTATTACTCTATTTTTTTCTATTGGAATATTGAAACTCCGGTACCAAGCTGCACACGACACGACGTGGTTTGCTGCAATTTTATTGGTTATATTCAGTGTTTGAAATAACTTTTTTTCTCCCGTGTGTGGTGCGCAAAACAGCAAAGTTTCTCCTGCACTGTATAAAAAGCTTCGAAAATAAAAACAAAAATGCATCTTCTATATATATATATATATATATATATATATATATATATATATCAATAGAAATAATAATAAAAGTCTGTTAATATGTAACTAGATGTTACAAATTCTGTATATGTGTGTATGAATTAATATCTGATAACCTAACCTATATAATTTAAAATGATGCACGTGGCTAGCAAAATTTACAAGTATATCAAATTAGTTATAAGTGATAACATTGCTATATATTGTAAATGAAAACTCACCTCGTCAGTATCCCAGGTATTTTGAAGAAACATTTCGAGTGGTGACTACTCTTCTTACTTCCGCAGTACGAATATTCGCATTTAATTCGTCCGGCCATCCTTCCCTTGCCTAGGCAAGAAAATTCAATATGTCTTCTTCTTCAGTTCTTGAAATACGGCAAGAAATTGTTCCAGGACTAACAACTTAAACCAAGAGCACGCAAGTTCGTTCTCCATTTCCAGGAGTCTAAAATCAGTGACGGAATGTTGGTAAGAGGCGATGTTAGCGCTCATCGTGGCAGTGCCATAGAATTAACAGCTATTAACAGGGAATAGATACGATTGACCCCCTCTCTTCTATTTCTACTCCTCTTGATTTGTAAGTACTGAGGATTATTCTCTCAGCTGGAAGAAGGCTTTGTCACTAAACGACAACACTTGGAATAAGGTGTTGCACTGTCTTATGTTGTTTAAAACGTGTTGATAATGAATGTACTACTATAAATAAGTTTTTAAATGATTGTTGGGGTTCTTGAGTATCAGAAATAACGTTTCGAGCAGCACAACATAGGCCTAATCCGTTTTGTCCATTACCCATTTTTGTGTTTCGTTTTATCTCGTTGTTTGTTAATTCTCTGAGAACGTTCATAACTTTTCCATATTTAGTAATCACAAAAAACAATAACTTATAACATCCTAATATTTATATGTTCACAGTACGCCAGGCTAATCTGAAACTCGGAAAGCGACAACGTGAAATTGTAGGAAATTGTAAAACTTAACACTGTAAGTCGACAGCAGAAAACAACATTACTGCACTTAAACACCTAACAACTGGAACCCATACTACGCAAGAACCACACACGCTATGATTAACTTTTCTAAGTGTTTATTACATGTGAAAGTGAATGACATTATGGCATTTAGTGAACATCATCATTAATATTGACAAAACTCATGGGCCACCGGCGTGGCTCAGACGGTTAAGGCGCTTGCCTGCCGGTCTGAAGTTGCGTTCGGGCGCGGGTTCGATCCCCGCTTGGGCTGATTACCTGGTTGGATTTTTCCGAGGTTTTCCCCAACCGTAATGTGAATGCAAGGTAGTTTATGGCGAATCCTCGGCCTCATCTCGCCAAATATCATCTCGCTATCACCAATCTCATCGACGCTAAATAACCTAGTAGTTGATACAGCGTCGTTAAATAACCAACTAAAATAAAAATAAAAATAAAACTCATGGCTCACATTCTACTTGTTATTCTGTTCAGATATATCTTAACGTGATATTAATGTGCAATTAGGTGATTAACATGATATTTGAATTTATCCAATATCATCTGGTATTGCCAAAGCTGTCAGTCTCTATTTATAAAGATTACCAATCATGTGATTCATTATGAAGAGATAATGTTTTAACAACTGTTTTTAATCGTTTTACTTAGTATTGTTTGCTAAAATCATTTTAAGGTAACAATGGGTAATTAATAATGATAGGAATATTGCAATAAGGTCACTTGTTTAAATATATCATGGTTATCTCCGAGAGTGTGTGTTACCATTATGTCAAATATGTATCAAGCCTACATTTAACATCTGAAGATGGTACAAACATATGCCGAAAATGTTTATGTGATTAATAAATTGTAATATCATTACAAACAACAGATAAGCATTGACGGTCCCATTCAATTTTATCCTATTGTGTATTTAGTTAAATTTGGTCGTAACCGTAACGGCACGGTTCAAAGCTACCGTAACAAAGTCTCCAGTTTAGCTAAATGGTTATTAAATGAATATTAATCCCATTGTTGTCCAAGGCCACTTTAAATAAATGCAGAGTTATTTGTCTGATCTTTATTACTCGTATATTAATCTGAGGTGGCAATTACATAAAAAGCATTGTTATTTTAAAACTCGTGTATGTCGTTAAATATCAGTCCTACCAAAATTATTCATAGAATAAAACTTATCGAAAGTCGTTTTCAAAGAAACTTTTGTTATGTAACATTTTACATTAAAATCAATAATAAGGGAGATATTTCGATTTACTTAATTCAGGCTTCTTTATAACCGCCCTTTTAAATAAAGTATTTTGAATGCCATATAATCTAAAATCTAAGTTAGGACGGACTTATTTTATATCCCATTTTCCATAGAAATCGGTTCAGTCATTATCACGTGAAAAGGTAACAAACATTCAGGCAGACAGACATACCAACAAAAATTTAAAAAATGCGATTTTTGGTCTCAGGATGGTTAATTATACATGTTAACACCAATTATTTTTAGAAAAGCGAAAATTACGAGAAAAATTTCGGTTACAAATTCATTATTTACTAGCCATACCCATGCGCTTCACTGAACTTGTTATAAATAAATATCATTGACTTAAATCTGTTATATTTCCAAATATAGCTTTGCTATTGTTAGTAAATAATTAATTTAGTGTCAGTTATAAATCGTTTGCTCCTGAATTACTTTCAAGGTGGTATTTAGAACTATGAATGCAACTGTTATTACCATGCAATAGTTTCTTGAGTTGTTCAATTAATTCTACTTTTAAGCTTGGTATTATGTTATACCTAACAGCGTCTGAAATAAAATACATTTGTAAGAAATGAAGGTTGTTACTCTCAGCTGGAAGAAGGCTTTGTCACCAAACGTTATCATTTGAAATATGGTGTTGTACTGCCCTATATTATTTATAACGCGTATTGATAACGGATGTACTACTATAAGTAAGTTTTTAATTGGTTGTGGGGGCTCTTGAATCTCAGGAAGAAAATATTTCCAGCAGCGCAACGTATTCAAGACTAATTTAGAAACATGTTAAACTAATTGAAAAGCTTTTTTTTCAAAACTGAACATGGCCACGTGACTAAATTTTTCGGGAGAAGCAAAATACTTGTACCTTCTGAAACAAAGAAATATTTTGATTTTTGTTTTTACATAATAAAAGTATACAGGGAGCATGATATGTTACATGAATTCAAGAGGACTGAGACCAAGGGTACTCCCGTAATTGCAAGAAAACATTTGGACATGTTCAGCTTTGCTATAAAAATATGGATATGTTTAGTTTTGCTAAAAAGAAAATTTTAACGTAATATAATTTCTTATTTATTCTTAATAGTAATTCGTATTAATTAATGATTTTACACATTGAACACATTCTATTGACATTCTTTTACAAAATGAAGTAAGAGTTCAGTTACCAGGTTATTCTTTTAAATAACACTGAACAACAAATTTTTACTTTTTGTCTTCCTTCGAAATAAAAATAGGTGAATATTACTAATATGTGTACCCTAAATCTGAATTTAAAATCCAAATTGCCCCATCACGTACCACTTTTCGGGGAAAATGAATTGAATTTTGTTATGACAAAACTTATTTGTTTTTAATTTTTCGCTGCTACTGATAAAATTACAACACACTAGGGATTCAAAATTTCTCATAATACTTGAAAAATGTGTACTGGATACAAAATTGATGTTACATAATTTAAAACACAACAAAAATAAGAATATTTCATGCATATAATGAGAAATATCTCGGAATTTGATCTTACATTTAGAACAATTTTCTGGAGGACTTCTGTTTATAACTAGATCCGGTACTCTCTTTTGCAAGAAACCAAAAATAGTCTGCAAGCATGCTGGATGGTGATCTTTCTTTATATCGCTTTTCCATTTCAGATATTTCTTGATGAAATCTTTCCTCACGCTCGTCGCTTACCGCTCCAAAATTAGGAGGAAAGAAATCCAAATGAGAATGTAAAAAGTGTATTTTGAGAGACATATTGCACTTCATTTTGTCATATGCACTTAACATTGTTTCTCGAACATTGAATCTGAGAGACTTACTGTTGTGCGAGCATGGGCTTGGTTTTTTGTTTTAACTGAAACTAGCTGAGGATCAGGATTGCCGTATTTCTCATTTTTTCTCTTCTGTGCTGCCAAATATTTTGATTTTCCCTTCTTTCTTGATCGACTGCTCGTTTCTCCGGCAGAAACATCCATTATAATAGTTTCGATGAGAGCAACACTTCTCAATGCAATGAAATCTGACTGAAATTCGCAGAAACGCGATGCCGCAGACTGCTCAAATAACTACATTTTTGTAACCCATTGTTGGGAGGTTCAAATGCTCTACAATGACCTTGATCACTCATTGGCAACAGTTGAAAATAGCAGAAAATTTAGACAACTGTTAGAACTAAGTTGGACATGTGCAATTTTGCTTTCAAAATGTCTATTAAAGAATATAGAAATTACTGGAGATGTTCAGTTTTGAGAAAAAATGTCTGGAAGAAATGAACTGGATGGACATGTTCAGTTCTGATGCAAAAATCAATATTCACAATGCTGTTTTAATGGGATATATTCATTTTCTTCGAAAAATAAATTTACATCTAGTTAAATTTCAGACAGATCTACCATAATCGATTCAAAACACGATTTCGTAATTTTGGACATGTTCAGTTTTGAAAAAAAGCTCTTCAATTATTCTTGCACCAAAAACGGAAGCTCCCTAGACAAAATAGTCGTATTTCAATAAAATTATGTAATGACTTCATAGTTTCATCTGGTATTGTATGACGTTATGACTGAGATAATTACTTATTGTTAATTGTTTTTATTTGTAACATTAGGCCGTAACTGACCGAGTATATACGATCTGGCGCTCAGATGGATGGAGTTCGGGGTTTGGGATGACACAAGTCATGTTAAAGATGTTGGTTTGTTAATTATTCAATATGGAGTATTGTACAATACACAGAACTGTTACCTATTAAATATAGCCCTACTACATTACCGTAGCTCACCTAAATGCGTAATTAAGCAAGAAAGATATATGGGCCTACTGTTGTTATCTTACTGAATAATTAATACTTAGTAATATGTGCCTCGTGTACTTTTGTAAAATTATTCCATCTCTGACTTTCATTCATTCATAAAAACGCAACGCAAATCAGACATCAAATTTCAGTACCTTCAAATGGCATTAAATTTAACTACATGCTAATTCATATCCAGTTTCGAAAGTATATAAAGTTTTCTGTGTGCGTAAGGTTCTGTTTATTCTACCTTATGATGCATTTATGCCCAGTCTTCGATTCACTCATGAGCTTCTGTAATGACATAGAAGAGATGTCCATCTGAAGGAACTACACGTTCCAATGATAAAAGAAATATCCAAATCGATTAAATACTTTCCTGAGAATGCCTCATAAAACACACAAACACTCTCTCTTTGTAATAATATTTAGTATATTATAAACACATATGAATATCAACCGCATAAAAAGGGTTGTTAAATGAATATTAAGCCGATTGTTGTGCAAGACCGCCTTAAATAAATGCAGAGTCATTTGTTTTATCTTTATTACTATATTAATCTGAGGCGGCAATGACATAAAAAGTATTGTTATTTTAAAACTCGTGTATCGCCTTAAATATCAGTCCTATCAAAATTTTTCATATAATAAAACTTATCGAAAATCGTTCTTAAAGAACCTTTTGTTATGTAATATTTTTCATGAAAATCAATAATAAGCTAGATATTTGATTTATTTAATTCAGGCCCTGTTATAATCCCCCTTTTAAATAAAGTATTTTGAATGCTATATAGCCTAAAATATACGTTAGAACGAACTTAATTTATATTCCGATTTTCATAGAAATCGGTTCAGACATTATCTCATGAAAGGGTAACAAACATCCAGACAGACATACAAACAAAAATTTCAAAAACTCGATTTTTGGTCTCAGAATAGTTAATTATACATCTTAACACCAATTAATTAATATTCTTGAAAATCAAAAACTACCAGAAAAATGTTGGTTACGGATTTATTAATAGTATAGATTATTAATTGTTGTTATTATTGTTATTGTTATCATTATGACGAATATATTGGTAAAGAAATAAAACCGCTGAGATAAATCAGTTCTAAAACTTCTTTAATCCTCAGGCAGTCTTACAATATCTATCACAAATAGAAATCCGATCCATAAAACAAATCATTTAACCGCATAATATAACAGTTATCTACCAGAAATAGAAATCCGATCAATATCATTTAACCGGATAATATCTGAGGTAAAACGATAAGATAATAAGATGGAAGACAAGAGGGAATCATATCAAAATAATTATCTTTTCCATAACATGACACTCGAACTGAATATCGTAACAGAAATGCACTTCAGTATTGTTCTATTTAACTTTCTAAGTGTATGTTTTATTCGTTATATTCGTCATAATTGTCACATTTCATCTCACTTTCTTTCTTATCTTCCATTCAAATATGTCACACCCGAGAAACTGTTTTACATCGCAGAGGACGATAATGAGTCGTTTGCATTCGTACAAGTAATTATCTTAGTTAAACATGTAACAAGATATGAAATTCACGCTACTGTGAGTTCGTTTACATCGTTTGCTTAAGTATGTGTCGCTGTTTTCAATGTCAAAACGTTTAACATTGAGACGCTTATCCTTTCTACTTCAAGTTCAATAAATCAACTCGCGGTCGTTTGTTATTCGCATACAATACTTGTATAATTTATCTAGAAGAAGCTACAGACACAATAGTAATAACAAGAGAATATATTTTTCGTTACAATTATAATATTTTTTATTTATTATTGTATTGATAATTACAATTGACTATACTTTTAGTTGAGAATATTTTCCTTTTATTCATTTTTGAGAATATATCTGATTCCTGCTTTATTTTTAATTTTGGGTTGAGGATATCAGCTTGAGCGTCTTCAGGCTGGAATTTATTTATCTAATAGTTGTACACTGCTACAAATGCATACAAAGTCTTTCAGAGGTTCACGTGTCAAATCTCGCTACTTATAATCTTAGTCTTGGGACATCAGCAGATCTCGTTCCTTTCTAGAAAGCGCCTTTATTGGAATTTAATTGCATTTAAGTTACTCTTCTAAAAGTGTCGATAAAACAAGTCCTGTCAAGCATGTTTAATTTTCTCTGAGCTTAAGAGCCCCATTCTCATTACAATCTTGTATAGGGAATTTAGAAGTTATAGACTAAAACGTAGACATTCCTTGTGAACAAATAAAAAAGAAATATACAGGGTTTTTCAAAAGCAAGAGGACTCTGGTAAATTTCATTGCTCATGTTTTCTTCATTTTCAACACTATCTTAAAAATACTGGCACTGGCTTTTTACACAAGAAATGGAATTTACTGCATCACCATAACGAGTTTGTCTCTGATTGTTCTGGTGGTCGTGTTATCAGTAGACACTTTCCTGTAACTCGGGCCTGCAAGATCGCCAGATATTGATCCAGCAGATTATTGGCTGTGTGGTTATCTGAAGAAAAGAATGTTATTGAGCAAATCTACGACAATTAATGAATCGAAGGACTCCGTCACACATACTGTGGTAGATATTCCAGAACACGAACTCACAGCTAGTGGTGGTAGTGGTAGTAGTGGTGTTGGTAATGGTGGTGGTAGCAGTAGTAGTGGTAGTGGTAGTAATAGCAGTTGCAGTGGTAGTGGTAGTAATAGCAATACTAAGTTAGTGGCAGTGGTAGTATGTTGTGGTGGTGGTGGTGGTGATGGTGGTGGTGGTGGTGGTGGTAGTAGTGGTTTTTAATTTATTATTTTACGACGCATTATCAACTGTTATGGTTATCTAGCACCTGACAAGCAATCATTCTGATGGGGGCAAACAAAAAGTTAATTTTTTTTTCACCATGTTAATATAGTCAAAAGAATGCTTATACAAATTTTGGCCACTCGACCGCAATTACGAGGCCGTCCAGAAAGTGATTTTCCCTGGGACCGTTTACAGAAAAAAACACAATTGCATGGAAAGGTTTATTGAAATAGATACAGCAATTGTTGCGCTATTTGTCAACATATCTCCACTGGAATTGAGACATTTGTCATACCATGGGATCAAGTTTTGTATCCTTGTGTCGTAGAAGTCAGCCGTCTGGGATCTGAACCAGCGTCTGCACCTCTCTGTCGATCCCATGATAAAATGACAAATGTCTCAATTCCGGTGGGGAATATGTTGAAAAATAGCTCAACAATTGCTGTGTCTGTTCCAATAAATTTTTCCAATGAAATCGTGTTTTCTTTCTGTTAACGGCCACTGGCGAACTTATTTTTTTACGGCCCTCGTAATTGCGGTCGAGTGACCAAAATTTGTATAAGCACTTCTTTTGACATTATTAAAGTGGTGAAAGAAAAAAGTAACTTTTTTATCCGCCCCGATCAGAATGTTTTTGTGAGTGAAATGAAGGAGATAATGCTAGCGTGATGAATCTAGGAACCAGCGTCGAAAGTTACCCAGCGTTTGCTCTTAATGGGGCGAGGGAAAACCTCAACCAGATAACTTGTCCCAACCGGGATTTGAACCCGGGCCCACTCGTTCCACGGTCAAGTAATGGTGGTGGTGGTGGTGGTGGTGGTGGTGATGGTGGTTGTCGTGGTGGTAGTGGTGGTGGTGGTGGTGGCAGTAGTAGACTTAGTAGTGGTATCAGTAGTAGATGTGAAATAGAGGTAGCGATAGTGGTAGTAGTAGTAATAGCAATAGTAGTTGTTAGTAGTAGTAGGCCTAGTATTTCATTTAAAAACGTTTTCAAGTACAGAGTTTATTCAGCGTCGAAATTTAATATAGGAGAGCAATAGCCGACAAATTTTATCTAATTGGGTTTGCAGTGAAAGACTTGGCCTTTTGACAGAAAAATATGAATGACCCTCTATCATAGACGGAACTCTTTTACGTGCCGTAAATATACGACATAAGAACCACAACTTTAGTTCCCTCCCGGTGAATTCCATACTAAGGGTTTTATAGCCCTCTAAAATTCATCGTTCTCGGAAGGTTTGAATCCCCAAACCTGATCTAACGTTAGATTCGTAATTACTCGACCACCTAGAACGATACTTACGTGTGTGAGAGTGTTTTTCGACCTTTAAATTAAATCGATAACGAGGAGTAATCTTGGCAGTTCCACTCTAGAATCTTACTTAAATAGATCTGCAACAGGATTCAAAATATACTTTTAAAAAAATTCTTTCCGATAAACATTGCCAACCATTGCATTAGTAAAAGTACTGTATGGTGTAGTTGTTTTCCGATATTATATACCGATACTCAAAATGTGATATCACAATTATAAACTTTGAGTAAATTGAACAAATCCGAACCATATCTTTTGTAAGCAACAGTAATATTTAGTTACCGTGTAAGTTTTGTATGTAGGCTATATATTTTTTCTACGATAGTGCATAAAGTTGCATTTCCCCATTGTTATCAATGCGTGAAGAGAGTCTTTAAAACACTAGTGAGTAAAATAGTACCTGCCAAAGAAAATGCAATATTCAATGTACAAACGTCATTCAGTAAGAAATTAAGCATTACTTCGATCTTTCATTAGTAAGGTACAGTACCCAAATAAGAGACAGGGGCCTAATAAGAGATACCTTGTTAACTTCTTCGGTATAATTTGCCATCTCTCGACACTATGGTAAATCAATGTTTGTGCTTCTAAGGCATCGTGTTCTTTGTCTAACCTCAGTTGAAAGTAAGCAACGAAGCTGAGAGCAAGAAAAGTAATTTTTCACATTTTGAACTTTTTACTGCTATTTGTTGAGGAAGAGAACAGCAGGTAATGTAAGCTACAACAAATTTATTATTAATTTTATAAAATTGACAGCAAAATGTTGCATATAATAAGGTAGATTGCTAATAAGGAAGATAATAACTTATGACCTTGGGTAGCTATTTCATTTTTATTTACTCCGTCCCCTAATAAGAGATACCTAGGGGTCCTATTAAGAGATAGTATCTCTTATTTAGAACGATTATTTGGTATTATTATGATGCTCAACTTTGAGAGTTTACGAAAAGCGTTAATGCTTCCAGTCATGTCAGTTTGTCTGCCAGCAACTACATAAGAACCAATGAAAGATTAATTGAACTATTAATTAAAATTTATTACGAATTAGGTAAATCATTAATTATCCATTGTCCTCAATTATTCATTACAAAAATTACTAATTGAAATGATTAAGATATCATTATTAATGACTAAAATTAATTATTCATTGAGATGACAATAATATCAATAGCTAAAGTCAATTAAAATCAGCTAGTCCGACAATATTTACCTTACTTATAGATTAAAATATAAGTGCTTAATTCGTAAAATATTCTCTATACATTTCAAATAAAAATCTTGTGTAATTATAAAAATATTAAATTTAATTGTGATTCCTGATTTCGAAATTTTCGTTGGACCTGTGTAAATATCGCCACTACAGCCAGTGCCAGCGTTTGTGGCGCGTGTTCTTTAGTAAAAAGCCAGTCAGTGAGCACTTGTTGCCAGTGTAGCTGAGAACGGTAACACTCAACACGTCACGTAAGCAATCTGCCAATCACAGTTGTCAGTCTTGTTGCCCACTGACTGCTTCAAAGGCAAGACACTCGCACTTTGCGTTTCTGGGATATGTCCTTGAGTTCACTGACCAGTCTACTGACTGGTCAGTGTACTCAAAGATCTGTGGCATCTGTTACCACTTCGGTTGAGAGTGGTACCACCTGCTAAACAAATGTGACGTAAGCAATCTGCGAATCACAGTTGTCAACTTTAATGCCCACAGACTATGGCAAAGATAAGTTACTCGCTCTCAACGTTCCCATTACTTATTTCACGCGTCAGAAACGGTGACTTTGGTTATACCACAGTTAGGCCTACAGAAGCAGCAGCAACAGCAGCAGCAGCAACAATCGCCACCTCAAGAGCCGTAAGCTTCAACCAGTGGGTAGTCGCATGTAAAATCATCCAGGGCAGCAAAAGGAGTTATCATAATATCAGTTCTGATCAGAAAAAAATGAGAGAGAGTTTAGATAAAGAAAATCAAAGAAAAGGCGAAGCTCGCAAGAAGTTGTTCGAAAAACAACAAAAATCACAGAAAAACTGAGTCCAAGAAGCACTGCTTGAGTTCGTTCATTGATGAAGAATCCGATGTGGAAATGAAATTAATTAACTCTAGTGACTCGGGATATGGAGAAAATTATGATGATGGAGAATGCTTGTTTTGCACTGAATTTTTTTCAGAGGACACCAGGGCTCAGGGAGGACAAATAGATTCAGTGTTCAAAATGTCCTCGTTGGGCACACGAAGACTGCAGCACTGATGATGAACCTTTCGTTTGTCCAACTTGCTCAATACAGCGAAATAAGAATTGTGTCAATTAAAGGGGTCGGTAAAATAAGTGCAATCAACTTAAAATTAAAATATGGAGATCGAAATGTAATATTCTATCATTTTTCTTTCTCTAGCAAAATATTAACATTAGCAATAGTAGCCTAAATAAGATTAGTACATTCATGTCCGATTTGACCGACTTTGTGTTCTTTTCGTAAACCAACTTAATTTCACTTGGAAAAATGCCAAATAAACAACAGAATTTCTGTTGAGAGGAGTTGGGTCACTGTTGCATTGACCTCTTTAATTTTAAAATATTCCTGAATTTATTAAAGTATCTACATAACTTCACAATGTGATATATTCCTTCAATTTTCAGTCAAATGATGATTATTTTTGTCCATGTTCAAAAATAAAATTAAATAACACAAGTATCTCTTACTTGGAACTCCTTTTCAAAACATCAGTATTTCCCAGTTTTGCTTTTTTTTATAATTTAAAGTAATAATAAAAACTAACTAAAAATTTGTATTGTCAATTCTAAAAATAGACGAAATGCTGTATGTATTCCACTCATTCAGATTAAAATGTCTATCCCCATCCTCATTTATAAGCAGTTTAAAAAAGTGTCTCTTATTTGGGTACTTTACCTTATAGTAAATATTACATGTAACACAAACTAGTAACAAATTTAACATTCATATTTACATTTTATCCCGTCTTAGTATGAAGTTACATATACGAGTACGTAGTACTCATTGCAAAAAGATGTAGGGGGAGATCCGGGCAAAGAGGATAATGCCTATTTCTTAGAAACGCCAACAGGTAGCGCCTTCTGCTATGTTGGGGAAGAATCCCAACCAGATTTTGCTGCTGGAAGTGACTTAGCTTGTGAGAGAAGAAGTCAGCGTGCGTTTGAAGAAAATTTACTGTTTTCTTTAAATATTTCAAGGTAAGCGAAACATGTGTACAGCAGACAATAATTTAAAAACTCTTTGTTGTGTGATAGTAATACATAGGCGATACGATTACTTCTAAAGTGCCATACTAACGAAGAAAATTATTAACGTTTATATTTGTATAACCTTAAATGGGCGTCTGCGGGCAAAGTGAATAGGGCAAAGTGGATAACTTAGGCTATCCGCTTTCCCCTGCCACCTTTATTTGACTATAAAGTGTTAGCTGTGAAGGATTTCTGTATATTTACTAAATAATAGATACATTTTACGTGTGAATTTTTATCTTCGGTCTCTAATATAATAATTACACTAATTAAATTATAAAACAGCAGCACTGATCTTAATTTTTACTTAAAAAGGTCGTAATGTGTTTTCAGATGGTTTACTTTTTCAAGAGGAAGACGGAACAAGCCAAATGGTCTGAAGAAGCCATGAAGAAAGCACTTGAAGAAATAAAATCTTCCAATCACTGGTTCTGTTATCTGGCCATACTACTATAAGATTTTGCTCCAGATCAACTTACAGATCGCCCACTTGAAACAGTTATTGCTGACTCAGAATCAATCACCTCTGTGATGTTGGCATCTTCAGAAATTGAAGAAATATTCAATACATCATTTACATTTAGACTTTCAGTTCCGGTTACATCATAACCCTCAACATCGTCAGCAGGAGAAGCCAAGTCAGTTCTTTTGATTTAGGCAAGTGCCAAAAGTGAACCCTCGAAAGACAGAAGGTAAACGAAGAAAGTGTCAGCGCTCTGAAACTCTTACATCTATATCGATTAAAAACGTTGAAGAAGACGTAACTTATGGACAGGAGCAAAAGCAGAAGAAATCCAAGCATTCAGTGCCAGTGAAACGTCGACTTGTTCAAATTTGTATTTTGTACTAATCTAACGTGCTGCAAAGTGCTGTAATAACATTTCTTATCGTGTAATATGACTCATTAATATCGTGTTTATGTGTTGATTTAATTTTATTAACAGTGAATAAAAATTAAATAGAAATGTGAACATGTTATAGCGATATTAACTATATTTTCTTTCTCAAATCATATCACTGTCAGTTGGTACGTGAAACGAATTGTTGTTTTTTAAATGTGTGAACAACATGTATTACAACCAATTTCACGCTGCTTTTATTTCGGGGGCATCAAAATACGAGGCGCATCCAGAAAGTAAGTTTCCCTATTTAAAAAAAAAAGAACACAAACTTTCAGGAAAACATTTATTGGCAACAGATACAGCAATGTTTCAGCTATTTTTCAACATAGCCACCATCAGAATTGAGACACTTGTCGTATCGTGGGATCAACTTTTGTATCCCTCTGTCGTAGAACTCTGCCGCCTGTGAATGGAACCAGCGTGTGACAGACGTCTTCAGCTCTTCGTCGTTGCCAAAACGCTCACCGGAGGACAGGAATTTCTTGAGGTGCAAGAAAACGTGAAAATCGCTGGGAGCAAGATCAGGACTGTACGGTGGATGATCAAACAACTCCCAGCCAAATCCCGTCAAAACAGCTGCTGTGCGCCGAGCCGTATGTGGACGAGCATTGTCATGGAGGAGCACAACACCTGCAGTAAGAATTCCACGCCTCTTGTTTTGAATGGCACGTCGCAATTTTCGCAGTGTTTCACAGTAACGGTCAGCGTTCACTGTTTCACCTCTTGGAAGGAAGTCAATGAGCAGAATGCCCTTCCTGTCCCAGAACACCGTGCACATCACTTTCTGTACCGACAGCGTCTGTTTGAATTTCGTCCTGACCGGAGATCCACTATGCCGCCAATGCATTGACTGCTGCTTGGTTTCCGGGGTGAAGTGCGAAATCCAAGTCTCATCGTCCGTGACGATCCTGTCGAGGAACTCGTCGCCGTCACCTTGATACCGTTTCAGAAATGTCAGTGCTGCTCCTAAACGTTGCAGTTTGTGTTCGGGTGTCAGGTTTTTCGGTACCCATGTGGCACACACGTTTTTGAACAGCAGGTGCTTAGTGACAATCTCATGCAACAAGGATCGCGATATCTGCGGAAAATGGCTGCTCAGCTCCGTAATCGTGAAGCGACGGTTCTCCATGATGCACTGCCGCACCAGCTCAACACGATCATCATTGATGAGGGACGGTCGCCCACTGCGCCCTTCATCATGGACACTTTGACGACCTTCGGAAAACTGCCTACACCAGCGACGCACCATCTGCTTACTCATGATGTTCGGCCCATAGACCTGACAGAGCTGCCGATGAATTTCAATTGGCGCAATGCTTTGTGGCATTAAAGAACTTTATCACCGACCGAACCTCGCAGGCGGCGGGAGAAGGAATAAGAGCTTCCATTTCGGACCACTGCTGCCACGCTACTAGCACCAGGCGGGACCTGTCCGGCTGGCATATGATTGATACGTCATAGCTCTGTTACGCATGCGCAATTGACACGGCTAATTACGTTTACTTTCAAGGGGAAAAAATCGGGAAAATTACTTTCTGGATGCGCCTCGTATAACCTGTGGCATTCTTTATTCTTAACTTATTCGGCTTGCCCGGGTTTCCCCTAGCATTCCTAACCACTTTGTTGATTATGGCCGGTTTAAAAAGTCATGAAATCGTGATCATGAATAAAACAGGCTGTCATTGCATGGGTACTTATTTCTTAATGGTTGAGAATTTAGACGGCCATGACATTGTGATCTTATAACCTCTCTAATTTCAAATAATTCATGTAAATGAATGCTATTGTAGATAAAACATTGTATGATACATATTTGTAAAATTATCTTATGGTCCTTGTGTGTTTGTGAAACGAGTCAAAGCCGAGTTTACACTCGTGGCAAAAAGAGAACCTTTACAAACTTGTAAATAACATTTTTGTTTATTAATACGTGAAATTTATAGGTAGTAAGCAGTCATTTAAAAGTATTACATTTTTTAAGGTATCACCACAGTCTACTATATACAGTCGCGAAGCTCAATATGTAGTAAAAATGCAAACATGGGTAGTTGCCCACCACTAGGATCGCTACTATCGCCTCATCATCGCAGATCTCTCTCCTAGTAGACGACAAAATATGTTACACTTTCGTTGTCGTGTTCTTTTGGAAAAATTAATACCTTCCTTCCATTATTGAAATATTAAATGCATAAAGTTAATTTATTATTTTAATGAAGTATATTAAATTCCACCATAAACTCGAAGATAACTGCAAGAAATAAGTTAATATAATTTTTGTTTGTGCAGAACGAACTGAAATTTACTATAATAGCTTCACTCATTCAAGATTATAGCGATAATTAACTATGAAACCAATAAATATTAATTTGCATTTCCCTTTACAACAATAATAATGGAAATATGAATTAATGGGAGTAACTTACGTGTACCGGTACTTGTAGTGTAGGCTTACGTAGTTAATAAAGTGGGATGAGGTTAAGCAATAATAATCACACCAGAATTGGAAATAAAACGTGATCAATAAATTTCATTAAAACAAACTTAATTTTTCTACGTCTTTAGTAAAATAACACATAAAAATAATAACAAAATTAATAGCTACAATTAAAAATATATCACATGAAAAAAAAAGTAGACCTAACCTTTATTTCTCTGCAAAATTAGCAGCCTAAGTGACAGAACTTTAACCGGTATCTAATGTCCTTTCGGTTAGACTGAAACATTTCATTGTGAAATTTAAGGATATAATGTATTCTAACAGTCACAAAGAACTTCAAAATTAACAGTTTTGTTTCTGCACAGCATTCTTGTGGAAACCCAAGAACCTTTCTGAATCTTTCGGAAATCGGAAAAAGGATAACTCTGGCCTCTTTCTCTTACTGTTGCTACAATTTATAGCACTACAAACGTCTCCTCCTCGTCCCATATTATTATTCCAATTATTATATTTTAGCCATTAACATTTTCGTTACAACCAATAACGAACATTTCACAAGCATCAATGTGAAATACGCAACGAGCTAGCACGCGATAGAAATACGACACAGTCCAAAGTCGACCATGGACAGTCTATTGTTTCTAGTTGCTAACTGCTTGGAGCGCTTTATCACGAGATTTGCAAAAAAACACCTCAAGCTTCGCGACTGTATATAGTAGACTGTGGTATCACCTACTATCAAATGTCGGTAGGATTCAGATATGGAAACTATATTGTTGGAAAGAGGCTACTGATGACACGATCGCCAAAGATAATTGAAGCGTTGGGCCGAATAATGGTCTATGATACAATTTTTCAAAATCAAGTTATTAATGGAATAATACTCTGTATATTCTTACACAGCTATAATACAATTTGTTTTTCGATATCCGTACCAGAGGCGCTTCTACACGAGTTACAACCATTAATTTCTTGGTTGAAATAACGGTCTATGTCATAGTCACGTCTTGAGTATCCAGTTATTTACATAGTATCGGGAGTTATTGAAAGGGAGTTTGTTCTCTTTACGAATACTGAGTACTTGAACTCTGTGCATCAGGTTTCAGTTGATCTATTATGTAAAATGAACGACTGCAAGAAGTGACGATTTCTACGGTAGATATTGACCGGCTAAATAAATCTAGAAAAAAAAAGGATCCAGAAAAATTAATATTAATAAGTGGAAATATGTGTCACGAAAGTCGTTCAGAGACAGTGGTCTTGAGTATACAACAAGGTAGACGAAGTCGCAAGTTAGTGCGAAAGATCCTCCAAGTAATGTATGTTCCTGTCTGTTATTTTTGAAGTATTTTATTAGTTGTATTTTAATTTACACTTTACCTAGTGTTAGTTGGTCTATGTTGTGTTTTGCTACTGTAGTTTATCTTGGAATTTTATCACGGTATTTCGTTTCAGGAACAGATTTGTGGAAATTCCTGTAAAAAGATGTGCTTACAGCTTGCTCTTGATGTCAGAAAGGAGCTGCTTAAAATGTATTACTCTCTTACAGTCAGCATTTAAAAACTGTGGTAGTTATTGTCTTCATTATTAATAAAATTTATACATAACAGATAACTCATCTGTTGGGATGGATACTGCATATTCGGAACAGGGTTACAAATTCCATCCCCCAACAATTTCTCAACTGTAATATTTCATTTACTTTATTTATTTGTTATTATTACAACTTTCATTAATTTAATGGTTTCCCTACATTTCAATACTGCAGTTATTTTCTAATAATAATGTTATTATTATTACTATTATTATTATTGTTATTATTATTATTATTATTATTATTATTATTATGTTTATTCATAATATGATATTGAGTGTAATTTTAATAAATAATATGGTGTTAATTCATATTAATATATACTTACTTACTGGCTTTTAAGGAACCCGGAGGTTCATTGCCGCCCTCACATAAGCCCGCCATTGGTCCCTTTCCTGAGCAAGATTAATCCAGTCCCTACCATCATATCACATCTCCCTCAAATCCATTTTAATATTATCTTCCCATCTAGGTCTCGGCCTCCTCAAAGGTCTTTTCCCCTCTGGACTCCCAACTAACACTCTATATGCAATTCTGGATTCGCCCATACTTGCTATATGTCCTGCCCATCTCAAACGTCTGGATTTAATGTTCCTAATTATGTCAGGTGAAGGATACAATGCGTGCAGCTCTGCGTTGTGTAACTTCCTCCATTCTCCTGTAACTTCATCCCTCTTAGCCCCAAATATTTTTCTAAGAACCTTATTCTCAAAAACCCTCAATCTCTGTTCCTCTCTCAAAGTTTCACAGCCATACAGAACAACCGGTAATATAACTGTTTTATAAATTCTAACTTTCAGATTTTTTGGACAGCAGACTAGATGACAAAAGCTTCTCAACCGAATAATAACTGGCATTTCCCATATTTATTCTGCGTTTAATTTCCTCCCGAGTGTCATTTACATGTGTTACTGTTGCTCCAAGAT
>NC_091124.1:138731154-138746154 GCF_040183065.1 Periplaneta americana | reverse complement strand
ATATAGCTCAACTTATCACATTATAGATATACCATTATCGGAAAATATGAAAACAAAAAATATAAAATAAGTTAAATATCACTAGAACATAAACAAATTTGAATGCGTGGAAACATGCAATACAACACTTGTCATAATAGTAAGTTAGTTTGGCAACTCGTCATAAGATAATTTTTTAACTTGGATTTGAAAGATTTCAATGTTCGGCAGCCCTTGACTTCAGGCGGCAAAGAGTTCCAGTGACGAGAGGTAGCAACAGTGAAAGATGAGGAATACACATATGATGTGTGAAGTGGAATTTGTAGCGTGTTATCACGTTGTGATCGAGTATTAATATTATGATAGCGAGAGAGAGTATGAAAACGGGCGAATAAATAATAGGGGGATGAAGTGTGCATAATTCGATATAAGAGAAAAAGTGAGTGCAGTTTTTTCTTCTCATGTAACCTAAGCCATGATAACTTCCTGAAAGAAGGTGAGATATGATCATTGTATACACACTGCTCTAACCAGAAACCATAAATGTTGGAGAGAATTCGTCAATGTTACGACACGACGATGTCATGATGCGGTTCAGAATGGACACTTTGACCACCTGTAAATATGTAATTGTATTTGGAACAATACATCAACCATTTTGTAATTAGTCACTAAGGTCTGTCAGCATGATTTCGAAGCTCCTAACCGACGCGTCAGAGAACTTGGGTTGTCTGACAGAAAATTACCCTTTCTGTGAAATGATTTCTCATTTTGTTGCAGAGGTCCTGAATCGCTAAGTATACTTGAGTAAGAACAATTTTAATTACTTTGATCATAAGTTATCCTAACTCATAAACTGGGAAGAATAAATAAAATAGATTTCAACATACATTTGGAATTATTAGAAGGTATTTGAAGAATAAAGCGAGATAGACACACTGTTACAGTTTCATAAAACAATGGTCGTCCCAGTTTTTATGCATGGATCCCAATCTGTGGTAGTAAGAAAATCTGCTAAAAAGAAAAAAAAAACAGCACAAACGCAATTCATAAGACCAACAACTGGAGTATCCTTTAAGAGGACATAAGAGAATCAAGAAATTAGAATTATCCTGAATATATACAATTTAAGTGAAATATTAAAGAAATAATAAAAATATAAGTGATTAGAGTATTTAAATACTCGCAGAATGGGAAGTGACAGAATTGAAATAAAGATTATTACTGGAGATGGATTTACGGGAGTGGGCACTATGGCCCAGCATTGCGACCTGTTACGATATATTTCGCTAACCCTCAAGCTAGGCGCATTTCCAAACCCACACCGGGTGACTATAATGAGGTTTCGAGCAGGCAACCCCCCTCATCCCTAGGGCAGCCCCCTCCGTGCTAGCTGGCGATCTAGGAATGCTATGGAATGATAACGAAATGGAGAAATGGTGATGGAATGATGTAGATGCCTAATATGAAAAAAAAAAACGGTAAAACCACGAGAAAAACTCCAACTACGGCCTTGTCCACCACAAGTGTCACTATGGACTTTTCAATGAAAAATCCATGAGCTGATCGGAACTCGAACCCGAGCCGCCTGCATGACAGGCCGGAGGTCTAACCACTCAGCCACCGCAGGTGTTATACCCAGGTACAGGTAAGATATTTGTTTTGTATACAAGCTCTCATTACATTTGGGTAAAAGAAACCGCCCAATTATAGGGGTGAATTTATGTAAAATTAGTAATTTTTATCATATGAAACACATTTTCCTCAAACTTCATGCAATAGTTAAAGGTAACATATTTATTTTGTATACAGATTCTAATTACATTGCATTTGTGTAAAAGAAATTACCCCATTAATAGGAATGAATTTCTACAACTTTTATCCTGTTATAGATTTTATCAAACATTTTACAGTATTTAGGGATAACATTTTTTATGCGAATTCTCATTATATTTGGGTAAAAGAAACTACCCTGTTAGAGGGGGGTGAATTTATACAAAATTATAAACTTCTCTCCCAACAGATTTTATCAAATATTTTACAACAGTTAGAGGTAACATATTTCTTTTGTATACGAACTCTCATTGCATTTGGGTAAAAGAAACTACCATGTTTGAGAGAGTGAATTTTGACAAAATAAGTTTTCTCCCATCTTACAGATTTTCATGAAACTTTGTACAGTAGTAGTTACAGTTGAAATACTTGTTTTGTATAGAAATTTTCATTACATTTGTGTAAGAGGAGTTACTCTATTATAGAGTCTGTATTTGGAAAAATTAATAACTTTTCTCCTGTGTACCAGATTTTCATGAAAATTTGTACAGTAGTTACAGGTAATACATTTTCTTTGTCTTGGGATTGCAGTGAATCCCTAGCTTCCCTTCTCTTAGACCTTTCAGAAGATTCAGAAAAAAGTTTCTTTGGTCTACTCCCAGATATCTCTTTGCTAGCACCAGTGGTTGGTCCAGTATGCCTACTAATGTTGAATATTACGCTTTAATTCAGATATTCATAGTTATTTTTCAAACAAGTATTTATAGTACGGCAACTTTTCGTCCACCGTTTTTTAAACTTATTGTAAAATTAAGTAGCTATGACAATATTGTATTCTTATCAGCTTCATTAATGGATAATAGTGCCCCATGTTTATGTTACAAAATTCATATAAATATTCATAGGACTGAACAGTCTGTGGCTGTAGTTTGCCTCTCCTTTTCAGATCGTCGAAGACTTCCTTACGCGTCACAGAAACCTCGACTCCTGAAATGCAGAATAACTGCTAAGAAGGCGAATAAAGGCAAATTAAACTAACGACAAATGAAGCTGAGATATGTCAGAATGAAGTAGTATATAGTTTAATAGGATAAAATTGAGTATTTATTTTAAATCTCAAGGCTAAATTAGAAATAAAAAAAAGAAGAGAGATTTTATACGGCTTATGAAGACTTTAAATAAACTACAAAACATCAATTAATAACACTTGCCAATCACTTCACATTATAGCACATATCTTAAAGATGAGCTTCCATCTCTTTCCACTTCAATTAAAGTCTCAGTAGAAGAATACAACACTAATTCACATCCACCGTCACTGAGTGTGAGGGAGCGACTAATGCGGGGCTGTTAGTTTCCCTATGTTTACGATATCATTACATTCTCCCCAAGCAAAACAACACTATTTTTGTTGTTTTCATGAAGCCTGAAGAATGAAGAGTGTAGTCAGCATAATTATTTAAGAGTAATTTTTAGTAGGTCAGAAAATCGGGTTTTGGCCGCCGAGATTGCTGATTTGGGCCATGCCAATAACAATAGGCCTATTTACCGGATATTCTCATGTGCTTTATATACAGTATACCAGTTCATTATAAATTGTGAATAAAAATATATTCACTTGTCCTCTTAATAGAACAGACTGTTTTAATACATTATCGTGATTATTATTGCTATTATTATCATTATCATCCTCAACCTCCCCCCTTCTCCTTCTCCTCCTCCTCCTCCTCATCATCATCATCATCATCATCATCATCATCATCATCATCATCATCATCATCAGAGCTAAAAAATTTATTGTCGTTCACCAGTAAGACAAAAATTTCATTAATCAGCATGGTCGAAGTGCATAAGCGCAATAAAAAGTCGGATTTTTTCACTCTTCAGTTAACATTTTCATTCGGTCACAGACGAGCAGGCGAGTACATTTTCCAAGTGCTAATTACTATTATTATTATTATTATTATTATTATTATTATTATTATTATTATTATTGTAAGATTGACAGTTATGCACAGCTTATTACATTCCGTTCAATAAGCACACTTAAATTTATAGAATTTATTGTATTTATTTATCCTGTTCCTGCATAGACTTTACACGCAGTCGTAGTGATTTCCTCAAATAACCAGCTACTCTTTTTAAATGTAGGGTAAACTAGGGTCTGTTGGACAGTCGGGCATGTTGGACACTCTATACTTTAACGTGTTACCTCGCCACTTGTGGGCACCACATTCTGCTAGAAGTCAATGACGGAAGTAGCCCCACTCGTGGCTACTGTCCAACAGACCCTAGTCTACCCTATTCCTTAATTTGATGCTTAGTTACTGGTGATGATGATGATGATGATGATGATGATGATGATAATGACAAAGCCGACGATGACGATGGCAATGAAATAATGGCAGTGTTAGTTTATGCGTCGGAAATATAGGACCATTATGCAGATTTTTATAGCTTTTGAAACATTAATTTCTCTTGCTTGGATTTGAATGCACGAACTTTGAATCGAATGGCAAGTATGGCGATTACTAAACCACAACCAAGAATTGCAATGAAGTTAGATACACATGAAATTTGGATCAAACAGAATTTTATTGTCATTTTTACCAATATTATTGTAGGAAAACACTATTTACTACGGTACTGTTATAAGTCTACAATATCGACGACAAGTTTTGTAATAAAGAGAGAGCTGATAAGATTTAAATCTATCCTATCTGTCAGCACAATCGTTATTGAAAATTGTATTTCCTAACCTTGCTTTAAGCACATATACTGCGTTATATTACAATATATAACTGGCAGCAGTACAGATAAGATAAACTAAGTCTATGTTATTACAATGCGAATTGGAATGCATTATCCATCGATATTCAAACAATTTTCTTCCCCTGTGGCAGGAAACTCTTAAGAAATTATAGTATGCTGTGAGCAGTTACGGGCAATTCCGAAGTTCCCAAATAAATATGTCACACTCTAAAGCTAATAGACATTATAAATTATAACGCACTCTCTAGTATTTATAAAACGTTTTTCATTCTAAAATAAAGCGACTTGAAACATTAAAATAAGTCATATGAGACGCATTGGTGCTCAAATTTTTAGTTTTATACCTGAAACTTGTAACAAAAATTCATTGGTAAAAGTTGTTTTCAGCAGACCTCAGTGCCAATATGTTGCATTGGTGCTGAAGATTATATTAGTTAAATATATTTGTTTCGGAATTATTTGACAATTGACACAGCTACGTAGGCTAACGCTATTTCAATAACATGATGCACGCATAGAGATGTCCACTTCTACAAATATTGATTACAAGTCTCTAGTCCATTTGAGCTCTTTCTTCTTTATCTCATTTTCTTTGTTAAAAAAAAAAAAAAAAAAAAAAAAAAAAAACATATTGGTTCGGGCCATTACTTTTTCCTTTGTACTGTTAAAGTAGATAGCGCCGTTAGAAATGGTTGAATGAAGAAAGGAGCGCGGGTGTAGATTCACTGAATAAAGAAAACTGTTATTAGCGTATCAGCGTGTAGGCCTATATTAGAATGAATTCTAATATACACGAATATTTTACAACATAAATTCAGCACAAGATTTAAGCGGTATTCTTCTGCTTTTGTTGTACTGTATATTATACAGTAACATTTTGATATCTCCCTCTTAAATTTTATTTCTTCATATTATATCCTACCCTCGTCGCTAATGATTTCATTTATTATTTTGTAAATAATTTCTCTTTTTATATTTATTTTGAAAGAATCACCTACTAAAGAATTTTAACTAAAATTGTAGGTTCTTGCAAATGATGAATGATGAATGAATGAATGAATGAATGAATGAATGAATGAATGAATGAATAAAATTGAAGAGAGTTATTCTTATATGTATTTTCTCAGCATTCTTTATAATTTGAGAGCGGAATTTAAGTAAAAACCTATTTTTTCCTTGATACATACAGGCTTGAGATTTTATATTTACATTTTTCATGGAAATATAGGCATAAATAAAGGAATGAATGAAGTGCATTTATTGATACAAAGTATATACAAACTCATGTACGCAAGATCCTTCGTACGAGCCTGTACGGCCATTCGTGCTATAACAATGCACAGTTTGGATTTTGAAAGAAAACAAAAATAAATACTACTAATAATAAAATAGTAAAACAACAATTATTATTATTATTATTATTACTGTTATCATCAATTACCATTATCATTATCACAATTACAACTGATCTAATTTCATACCAAATTAAACAAAAATAATAAAAATAAAATAAATGTAATATATAAAAACAGTGAAACACACACACACACACACACACACACACACACACACACACACACACACACACACACACACACACATATATATATATATATATATATATAGAAACAATTCAATTCAATTTCTTATTAAAATTGCAACAAATAACTCAAATAATAAATATAAATGTAATACATAAAAACATACACGTGCAATAAAAACAAATGGAAAAAACACAATAATAAGTACAAAAATAACATTATTTTTAATTACCTTATTTGTGCTCAGTGTCAATACTACCCATTGCAACATAATATATAACTCTTCCCCTTATTTCCTCGTATCACTCCCCCTCAGCTGGAATTTAGCGTTATTTAATATAGTCGCTCCATTCTTTCTTGAAAATGTTAAATGTAATAGTTTATATTGAAGACATACAATTTTACAGAATTAATTACATAAATTTTGTAAAATCATATTTTTATGTAATGTACCAGGATTCGAAGAAAAACGGGAAGTCGTGCGTCTTCGTTGTAACGTCCATGGCAAAGGTACATTTGAATTCACTGCAAATCATAATATATGTTTAATAATCAAATTCTATACTATAATTTACAAATCAATATTCGCATCACGCGTAAAGTTTACATACATGCATAAGCACATTTCAAAGCTTTCATTAAAAAAAAAAAACAACAAAATCACACGCAAAAACACACACGAGTTAATACAAAAACACACACAAGCACACATAACATATACAAACACATGCAAAAACACACGAGCTTACACGAATACGCATATTATACGAATTACAAAGACACGTATAAAACAAGCACATTTGTAAAGTAACATAGGCTACAAGCACATTATAAAACTTAAACAGATACACAAGCACAAACGCACTGTTAAAGTGTATAAGCTTCCATAGTCCACCGCTGTGGACTATAAAATGAGCAGGCCCGTGTTCAAGTCCTGGTTGGGAGAAATTACCTGGTTGATTTTTTTCCGTGGTTTTCCCTCAACGAATTGAAGCAGAATAGCTGTGTAACTTTCAGCGTTGGACCTCGGAATCATTTTGCCACCATTAATTCACATATCATTATCATCCATACAATAGACCGGTTCACGGTGCGGCGTGCCGTACTTGTACTACCCAATCATTCACGAAAATAGGAGTGGTAAGCACAATAAGTTTCAGGCTGCAATGTAAGCGTTTGGGTCCCTCCTCCGTACAAGAGAAAAAAAAATAGGCTTCTGTAAGTTAAATGTATAAAAATACACACAATTTTTATGCTAAATTTGTGATGAATTATGAACATTTAAATTGAATGTCAGTACATAATATGGTAAAACACTTCTAAATGAAATTGAAGAGAGTTATTCTTATATGTATTTTCTCAGCATTCTTTATAATTTGAGAGCGGAATTTAAGTAAAAACCTATTTTTTCCTTGATACATACAGGCTTGAGATTTTATATTTACATTTTTCATGGAAATATAGGCATAAATAAAGGGGTTTTATAATGCGTAAAAATGCTTATTTCGACGTTAGTGCCTATTTTTAAGTTTTTTTTTATTTCTGCATCATTTTTCGAAACTGTTTACTGTATTTCTTAACATCCTGTATCGTTTACATTTAAAGATGGATAACAACTCCTACCTAGTAGTGAACAACACAATAGAGAAGTACCTCCTGGCCACCCCTTCTCATTCTTACAATCTTACAATCCTAAAATTCCAACTTTCAGTCGGCCTGGGTAGCGTAGTAGGTATAGCGCTGGCCTTCTGTGCTCGAGTTTGCGGGTTCGATCCCGGCCCAGGTAAATGGCATTTAAGTGTGCTTAAATGCGACAGGCTCATATCAGTAGATTTACTGGCATATAA
Source organism: Periplaneta americana (assembly GCF_040183065.1). Classification (NCBI taxonomy): domain Eukaryota; kingdom Metazoa; phylum Arthropoda; class Insecta; order Blattodea; family Blattidae; genus Periplaneta; species Periplaneta americana. The sequence goes on along the minus strand of NC_091124.1, from coordinate 138,738,242 downwards.
AAGACCTCCTGCGGGACGAATTATTATTATTATTATTATTATTATTATTATTATTATTATTATTATATCTTCCTCTGTCTGTCAGTAATTTAACACAAACTCTGGGTTGAACCCGAATCAGCATTCTGCTACATTCCAAAACAGATAATAACCCCTTCCTTTCTTCTCACCATTTGTAAGTACAGCAGTAAGCGACATAATAGCCACAATAGGTGCGATCATCTACTGTGAAGCAAACTATGGAAATGTGATTGGTGAATGAAAAACATTAACTTAAAGACATAATGTCTTCATTTTGTATATGCATGTGTACCCTTGTAAAATGTGAAATGTGTGGAAGTTTCTTTTAATCATAGAATTGTTGAATCTTATATTAGTGACATTCTTTAATAAAAAAGCCTATTTTTTATTTTATAAAGCCTAAATAAAGGAGTTTAGAAGCCTATTTTAGGCGCCTAAAATGCCACTTTGTAGAGCCTAAAATTCCGCTCTCTATTTATAACTTACAAAACGCTCTTTATGGACTTATAAGTAGGAGATAAATACGAGACGAAGTAAACAATACTGAAGGAGTAGGTCTAAAGTAAACATATTGCTGCAAAATAATGTTGAAATGAATGTAAATGGAGATGATATTGAGAAAATTACATTCTATGATCGTGCATGTCATATAACAAAAAGTAATATTTAATTATATTATACCGAACGTATAATTGCTACAAAAAGACTGGGAGTATAATATTTTCAAAGTTTTTCTTCGACACATCTGCACATTGCATTATACTAGCTTGATCAGTTTACACAATACGGAAAAATAAGCCTTTTCCTCCGTCCCTAACGTGATTACATTGAATTTAATTGATTGACCTTTAAATTAGCTCATTTTAATCACTTATATTAAGAAATACAGACATCACTTTTAACGAGGTGTATCCGTCAACGTTTAATAGTATGATACACAACAGCTAAATGTGAAAGTTTAGCGTAGATGATTAAGGCGTAGAGAAACAAATCTCGAGATTGCGAATTATATTCCACTCCATTACTTTTTTTCCTATGTTCAAGATAAATTTTCCACTTCATCTGATAGATGGCGGTTTTAGTTAATGTGTTTAAAGATAACATTTTGCGAAAAGTTAATTAATCTTAATGTTTAAGTTTTTAGTGTTTATTATAAAAATGAATAGATTTCTTTTGTGTGTTCTAATGGAATGTTTGAATAACAATTAAAAATAGTGAACCTATAAACTTATGTTGTTATGTTTGTCGCTAGATAACAGCAGAACTTAGTCAACAGTTTTAGCTCATGTGAGGGCAGGGTTTTCGGCAACTGAGGCCGGGCGGAGACATGGCGTTCCTGCTTCTACAACTAGGCGATGGGCCAAGCTTTATCGAGATAGTGCTCAGGTAACAAAGAGACATTCTACAGGTCGTCCGCGGTTCTCTAATAGGGAGCAAGATGAGGCCCTCTTGGCAGCAATTGAGGTGAATCCCTTTCAATCTGCTATCAGACTGAGGATTTTGTCTTCATTTCCAGGTTCGGTGCAGACTGTTCGCAACAGACTTGGGGATGCGGGACTTAAAAAACTACTTCGTCGTTAAAAAGATCTATGTTCAAATATGTGATCCTCTCACATATGCCACGGAAATGCTTAACTTCACGTGGGAGGATGTAGTGTTCTCCGATGAGGTCACATTTTCGGAAGGAGATGTGCGGCAGCTCCGTGTATGCAGTGAAACCAACGTCAGTGGCCGTTTTAATATTCATTGCTGGAGTTGGATGACATCTCACGGTGCCAAAATGCTACTGAGACTTCCGGAAATTCTCAATGCCGCGGTATATCAAGACCTTCTGAGTCTTTGGTTGATTCCAGCCCTTGACCTAAATTATCCCGAAGGGCAGTTTATTCACTTCCAGCAGGATAATCATCTAGTTCATACATCAATGTCGGTTAGCAGTGGTTTGACCGGCAGCAAAGGATGAAAGCGATACCTTGGGCTCTGAATTCTGACCTGAATCCCATTGAAAATGTCTGGAAATTAATAAGGAATTCTCTTCGAAAACGCCGTCGCCGCCCAACATCCAAGGATGGGCTCTGGTCGATAGTACTCAAGCTTTGGGTAAAATTCGTTCTCGAAGAGAATTAATGTTAATGTTATGTTTTATTTAACGACGCTCGCAACTGCAGAGGTTATATCAGCGTCGCCGGATGTGCCGGAACTTTGTCCCGCAGGAGTTCTTTTACATGCCAGTAAATCTACTGACATGAGCCTGTCGCATTTAAGCACACTTAAATGCCATCGACCTAGCCCGGGATCGAACCCGCAACCTTGGGCATAGAAGGCCAGCGCTATACCAACTCGCCAAGCAGGTCGACTCGAAGAGAATTACTTCGAAGACCTCGCTACTTCTATACCCGATCGACAGCAAGTTCAACAGACATCTTATTAATTTTTGTTTGTTTGTCTCGGAAAGAGACGGGAATCACGTCTTAAGACTGGCATTTATTTTTCCTCTTGTTTTTTCTTTTCTTTCTTGTATAGTTGCAGAACCCAAAGCGAAAAATTAAACTTATGAGTAAAGTATACTCATAATATTTATTATAATCTACTCTCTTTGCATGGTATGGTCCACATCTCTCATAAGAACGTGGAAAGAAATAAATAAAAAACGAGGTTGTTAGGAGGATTTCAACTTACGCCAGTCTCCAACTGTCACCGATCGATTCAAATCAGTACTGTATCTCTAACCACGTAGCTATCATGCAGTTCTCGACTTCTTCGTTCTCTTTTTTCCAAATTCGAATAAGAATCCGGTTAACAGGTAAACTTTCTGAAATGCAGAAAACGTGCTCGTGTGAACGCAGCGTCGGGAATCCGTTAAATGCGCTATCAAAGGTGCGGTCAACCTCTTTTGGAGCGACTGTACACTGTAAACAAAACATATAAAATGTGTAAAAGTAATTGTCTATTTTTTTGAAAACTTTATCTAAGTGAGTAATGCAATTTGCTTGTACGGTGATATATTTTTTCTTGATTTTGCGTAAAACTTCCGAAACATTAATTTTCATAATATGTTGATTATAATATAAGATTTTAGCTATACTCTCAAGATAATATAGCTAGAGAACTAGAAGGTAATAGCACGTGTCTGCAATAATCCGCAATGTCCGCTGAACTTCCGTAATTCTATATTTAATATATAGGGCCTATATATTTGAAAACTAATTTGAATGTACGAGTATATACATATTTATTTATTTATTTATTTTGCTAATACTTGTAATATAAAATATAGTATTCACAGATAAAATTTTAGCTCACCCCTGAAAGAGTAGAACTTGTGCTCAGGGGCGGAAATATAATTAGTAAGTTACTACGTTTACTATACTGGCCATTTCTATAGAGTTCATTTGTAAATTTTAGCCTTGGAGGGGAAAGGTGATTTCAAAAGAAGTCACCCCTTTTGATGTCTAGTTATTGTCTTTTCTACGCATACCAAGTTTATATTCCATTTTTTTTTCTTGCACGAATCTTCCACTTTCATGACAATCATAAATACAATTCATAACTGCAATATTTTGTACATGAAAAGACCTAGTTACTGATACTGATTAAGACCCAACACTGCGACCTTGTAGATCTTCTGTACTACCGGTACGCATTAATTCGTTCTCAAATGTACCAACAACAAAATTATATCATTAAACTCATTAGTTAAATAAAGGTCGCAAGTCTAAGAATTGTTCCAATGATTCATGTAGTGGTGATGAAATACCTCGAGATACTTCTTACTATTGTAGTATGTTTTAATGATAATTATTGGCTTGTACAAACAGCCATCATCATCTAATTATTGCAACCCGTCCTTCTACGAAGACCTAGCAGAGAGAGTGGTAGATCTGCGTGTAAGCTATCCCGATGCGTCATTATTGTTAATTGGGGATTACAATTCGAGGATCGGAATAGAAAATATTTCTTTCGGAGATTGGGAGGACGGTGAAAACGAAGTGAGAAAAGCGAATAGATGCAGTAAAGATAAGGTGGTTAATGCAGAAGGCAGGGAGCTACTTGCATTTTATGACGCATTTAGCCTTGAGATTCTAAATGGAAAGTATGGGAGAGACCAAAAGGGGGAATTAACGTTTGTTAATGCCAATGGGGGGAGTGCTGTAGATTTTATTATATGCAATGCCAATGGGGGGAGTGCTGTAGATTTTATTATATGCAGCAAAGACTTAATACCTTTAATTAAGGATTTCTGGATAGGAGAAAGGTCGGAGTCGCATCATTTCACTGTTTGTGTGCAGCTAGAAATAATGGACGAGACTAGGCTAACTGGGGATGGAAGGAATAAACAGGACCAGGGAAGATCGGTCCCAATATATAGGTGGAGGGAAGAACATAAGGACGTGTATATACAGAGATTGGAGGACAGACTGAAGGACGTTGACTCAGTCACGGCAGAACAGTTAACGCTAATTATTCAGGAAGCGGGTTCTGTAATGAAGTTGAAGGGAAACCGAAAGAAGACACAAGGAACTACTAAGTTCTATGACAATGATTGTAGGAAAGCTAAACGGGAAATGGATCAAGCATTGCGGGCTTTTAGGTGGTTAGGTGGCGATGAGGAGCGAGAAATATATGTAGCACGTAGGAAGCTGTATAGGGACATTGTATTCGAAAAAAAGACACAATGGCAATGTAACATAGCAGAAGAAATCAGATAGGTCGCAGGACGAGGGAATGAGACGGAGGTATGGAGATAACTGAAGAAATTGCGCAAGGGCCCATATGTGGGAAAAAACATCTCGCCAGAGGCATGGAAGAACCACTTCCAGGGGGTATACGAGGGAGGGGGGGAATTACGTGGTCTAGATTTCAATTTGCGTTCATTGCTGCAAGTAGCAGTAATTGATATGTTAGATGGCGAATTTACAACCGACGAGGTACGAAAGCTATAAGTAGTTTAAAAAATAACAAAGCACCGGGTATAGACGGGATACCTTCTGAATTTTTCAAAGAGTGTATTAATAGACAGGCAACGACAAGTAAAATCACGGACATGTTTAACAAAATCTTTATGGGAGAAAGTTATCCTAGTGAATGGACATCGGCAATTGTATGTCCAATCTACAAAAAAGGAAACATGTCGGTACCTGATAATTATAGGGGGGTGACGCTTTTACCAACAATGGGAAACATTTATTGCAAAATTATATATGAGAGACTGAGGAAGTGGATATTTCAATATGATAGGCTGTCTAAGTTTCAGGCTGGTTTCAGAGAGGGTTACAGTCAGTGGGGTTTTTGGGTATTCGCCATGGAGACAGTGCACACCCGTTCTTGTGCAAGAGCGTTTTGAAATGTTTAATTTGTATAGAAATAAAAAAAAAACATAAACTTATAATATCCTAAAGCGTCAGCAAACACTCTATATACCCCACAGTTTTCATATTTGAATGTAGCGCGTTTGTTTTTCCTCTCTGTACAGACTCAGGCCTCGTCTTTCGCCAGTTGCTAATCTGTAGCCAGAGTATGGGTCGTACGGCTATTTGTAAAGTACAGCCGATATAGCTGAGATGGGAGACACTTCTTTGCCTGGCTCATAGAAGCGCGCATGCGTGGTTTAGTCAACGAGTTAGAGTATGCCATCTCTCTCACAAGTTAGCAGACGAAATTTTTAACACTGCTGCCTAGATAATATTGCCTGTCCAGAGTTTCACATGTGTATGTCACGGTCTCTAGAAAAACTTCACAACATTTTATAATGGAGTAATATCATTAAGGATTACGCTTACAATATTTAACATGTATTGTTGTGAATACATAACATGACGCACAGGCTTTGGCTACTTGTGTGAAAGACGCTTTAGAAGAAGTGGTATCAGACAAGACCAAAGTTATATCACAGAGCTATGATGGAGCTAATGTGATGAGTGGAGCACATTCGGGTGTACAGGAGATCGTGAAACAAATTTACCCATACGCTCATTACGTACATTGTTATGCTCACAAACTAAATCTGATAATGGCTCAAGCGACCAGCCAAAATACACAAGTTCGTATATTTTTTGCAGATCTCACTGAAATTCCTCAGTTTTTTGCCAACTCACCTCAAAGAGTTAACGTTTTAGATGAAGTTGTAGGCAGAAGATTTCCTTCAGCTTCAAACATCAGATGGAACTTCAAATCTAGAACTGTAGAAACAGTGTACGAACACAGAGAATCATTGATGGAATGTCTTGAGATAATTGAGAATTCAAGTAAACAAGTAAATACCATCACACAAGCAAGAGGTCTGCGTTTTAAAATGGAGCAGCCTGTGTTCTTATTCTGGCTTGAATTTTTTCACCACATAATGCCACATGTGGATATTTTATATCAACAGCTCCAAAAGAGAATAATAGCTACTGTTACAGTGAACAGTGCAATCTCTTCATTTAAATCTGCAGTGAAATCTGTTAGGAATACAATGGACGACATTTCAGAAGAGCCGTCTTCAACGAAACGAAGACGTCAAGAGACTCCAGCTTCAAGAAGAGTTGCAGCTAAAGTAGTGTGCGATGTTATTACTGTGCAAGCTAAAGAACGTTACTCCTTCACAGGCCATCTTATGGCATCAAATCTCTTTTCTTCGGAAAATTTCGTATCATTTAATAGAAATTTCCCAGAGGAAAGCCTCTTCCAAGCATGTCAAGCCTATCCATTTGTTGATAGTTTCAAACTGAGAACAGAATTAGAAATAATGTACATGCGTGAGGACTTCCGGAATGTAGCCTGTGCTGTTGATTTGCTAGAATTCATTATTCAGAATAATTTGCAGAAAATATTCAGTGAAGCTCTGAAAGTTCTCCAAGTATTGACTACCACACCCATGACCACTAGTGAAGCGGAGAGATGTCTTTCGACACTAAAGAGGATTAAAACCTTTCTCCACAGCACAATGTTACAAGAGAGACTAACTGCATTAGCGATGTTGGCGATTGAAAAACAACTTGTTCGATCAATCCCGAACTTCAATGAAAAAGTAATCGATAAATTTTCACAACAGAAGGACAGAAGAATGAACTTTATCCACAGGAAAT